>NC_137676.1:55958714-55978714 GCF_963989245.1 Nansenia antarctica
TGTGTGTGTGTGTTTGTGGGGGGGGGGGGGGTTGCCTGAAAAATTACCTGACTCGGGCCCAGAGTTTTCCACCATAAAATGATTTCATTGTGTGTGTGTGTGTGTGTGTGTGTGTGTGTGTGTGTGTGTGTGTGAGAATGCCCGCCATGTAGATTGTCTACTGCAGAGGGAACCTTCATCAAATTAGAATTGAAGCGATTATCAGAGCCAGAGCAAAAAAGACTAAATCGATAGTTCTTTGTTTGAGGCTAAAATGAAGATTGGCAATGCGGCACACTCTCTCTCTCTCACTCACTCACTCTTTCGCTCTCAAACACACATACACATTCTCTCCCTCTCATTCTGTCTCTCTCTCTCTCTCTCTCTCTCTCTCAACCACACACACGCACACATTCTCTCCCTCTCATTCTGTCTCCTCTCTCTCTCTCTCAACCACACACACACACACACACACACACACACACACACACACACACATTATCTCCCTCTCAATCTGTCTATCTCTCTCTCTCGCTCAACCACACACACACACACACACACACACACACGCATGCACACTAATTCCGAACCCCTTTGAATCATGAATTTGAATTTGATTCCGCAATCCAAGGCAGCATCAGCTTGCAGCTAGGCCGCGGGGCCTAACCAGGCCTCCCCTCCCTCTGCCCTCCCCTCCCTCTGCCCTCCTGGAAGACAGCAGGTCCTCATAGAGAAGCGCTTCTTTAGATAATTGCAATTAGTGGTTTTGGCTGGACGCTGGACACTGGGCAGCAGCAGACACACAGAGAGGGTGGCCGCTGGGCCGGGCGCAGGGCCAGCGCCATGAAGGCCTTCTGCCCCCCCCCCCCCCCCAACTTCACAGGGGTCTACTAGGGCTAGGGAGAGGGGGGGTCGGGTGTAGGATAGGTTAGACGTAGAGGTTACCCCACTCCCTGAATGAGAGAGATACTGTAGTCTAACTGGAAAGAGACTCCAAATAGTGCCAAATAGTGTCCGCCTGCCAGAATGTGTCCGGGGTCAGGACGTCATTTTGAACGGCGTTGCTATGCCGACGCTAGCATTACGGACATTCCTGAGTAAACGCTACCGCCCGTTGTTTCTCCATTAGCTCGCTACCACAGATTAATGTGTGTCATAAATTGGGAAGACAAATTGTAATCGTCTCGCACTTGAATAGCACTAGTCAGCTATATAGCTTTTATGTTGGCTTGGCCATTTTATATGAAAACACCTGCTAGCATGCTAATTTCACGCGCAATTTGCTACGCTAATGTGATGCGGGCTCACTAGTCAGCTATAGCTTTTATGTTGACATTGGCCTTTTTCTATTATATATAAAACACCTGTTAGGATGTGAGTAGTAATGATTGCACGAGGCAACTGGGGTTGCAGCGAGCGGTAGAGTTTACTCAGCAATGTCAGGAATGCTAGCGTTGGCATAGCAACGGCATAGTAATGGCCTAGCAATGGCATTTGAAAGACCTGATAACAAAATCCGGACACTATTTGGCACAACAGCTCTCCCCATGGTATCTTGTTGTATTGAATGGTGTTCTCAGTCTCCTGCCTTTTAGCTGTGTTGTCTGTGAAACTGGTTGCTGTCTAGGCACGCTTGACTCACGCTACCACACACACACATACACACGCACACAAACACACACATACACACACAAACACACACACACCTAAATATACACACATGAGTGCACACACCCACAGGTACCTAAACATACACACAAGTGCATACACACTCACCCACACTCACTCACCCACCCACCCACACACACACACACACACACACACGCAGGAGTGCAATCCATCAACGCACTCATAGCTGTCACAAGTAAAGGGAGACAGGGCCGTAAGCAAGGATCTTCTAACACAAATTTGATTTACCACAATTTACCTCAAACGGTGACATGTAAGCAATAGACGCGGTGATCCAGCATGGCAGTCCTATCTGCCAACAGACATCTGTCTATTTAGCTGCCCGTCCACGGCTCTCCAGTGGTGCAGGCACCTAGGTAGCTCCAGGGGGCCATTCGATTACAACAACGGTTGAGGTTAAGAGAATGAAGCTGCGAAACCCCGGTGCTATGGAGAATATAAGGATGTTCGCTGTCTGTGAGAGCCTGAGGGGAGGGTTCGCGTGTCTTGTCACGAGTGTGTGAGCTCCATTTACCGTACACACACACACACACACACACACACACACACACACACACACACTGCCTATGTCCTTGACTGACTACCTCCTCCATGAGTCGTGGTTTCTGGGCCGTAAACGCTCTGCTTCACATCTCCTCCTATCTCTTTATTCCCGGGGAACAATTAAAAAAGCGGTGAGTCAAAAACGTTCCCGATAACATCACAGATAGCCGCGGCGTCGCCAAGCGTAGAGAGTAAACCCAACGTCTGTGACAGGAAAGTCTGTGAAATGTGATTCAGGCGCCAAAGTCTCAGGACTTTTATTTATTTTTATTTATTTTTTTAATTTGTGGAAGATTCAGTCGGAGCGCAGCGCTCCCCAGCTGCCGCCCAGACAGAGGGAGCGTGGCGGGAAGCCCACGGCGCGGGAGACTACCTCTCCACGTCGGCAGACTACGTGAATTAACCAGCGAGGTGTTCCGTTTTAAAGATACCATCTGGCATGTTAATTACACAATGAGGCGCCTTTTTGCACCAATAAGCCCCGCTAATGATTTAGGCTGACTGGTAATGAACCCAAAGGCACTCTGGGTATTTTCAAACTAATGACTACAAACTTCCTGTACACTATGTTTTGCCGGACGCCATTTTGCCTAGTCTTCCACACAGGCATTGTGAACACCCCTCCTATCCCTCTCCCCGGTGAAGGCAGTGTTGTAGAGAGCCTTCCTGACATCTCCAGGTAATTGTGTTCTGTGAGTCAGCCAATTGAATAATATCGTACAGTCTGTACAACACTCCTGTGCCTTAATAATAGTAGCGTTCCACGCAGCAAAACGGTTCTGTTCTCCCCCTCTCCCCTTCTTCTTCTTCTGCTCTTGTTCTCTATATTGTCTTTGGAAATACGTCCTTGAGATTGTCCAGTGGGCAAATTGACATTACAGTCGATGACATCTGAATAATTCAGAATATCAGCTATTTTTGTGCAAAGACAGAGAGACAGACAGAGAGACAGACAGAGAGAGGAGAGAGGGGAAGTGGGGAGGGGAGCGGTGAGGAGGGTAGGGGGGGAGAGGGCGGGGTGAGGTGAGGTGGGGGCTGAGGGAGGCGCACACACACTTCAGCTTTTCTGACACGAAGGAATAACAAATACCAATCTAACAGTTGAGCGGTCCTAACCCTCTCTGTACATATTTTGCCCCGACATTGCCTTTCCAAGCCAAGCATTAAATCCCTCCTCGCCGTCGCCCCGAACCCTCACCAGATAGCAGCAGACACTGAGCCAGGCCAGCGCCGGCAGGCAGGCACGATCCACTATCTGCACACGGAGAAAGAGAGGAAGAGAGGACGAGGCCCAACCGGGGTCAGGAGAGGTGAAGTAGGTCGGTGCTCGTTGGCTACAGTTAACCCATCCGGGGCAGCGCTGATAGGAACAAAAAGCTAGCATCACACGAGTCGCGACAAAGGTACCGAAACCCCGAACCCGAACGTCGACAGCTGTCGCTACGAAACGAACCGGCGATACGGCCGGGGAAAGCGAGATAACCATCAAAACTCCGTCAAAAGACGAGGTTTTTTCGCTCCTTTTTCCCCAACGTCGTCGAACGACCGAGCCAAAAAACAAAAACAACCGACCGAAAACCCTAACCTTGTTCTGTGGTCTCTTTCTGTCTCGCAGGTGGCCAACCTGGCCTGTTCTATTTCCAACAACGAGGAGGGCGTGAAGCTGGTGCGCATGGCTGCCACCCAGATCGACAGCCTCTGCCCACAGGTAAGACGACGACCTTGTCCTCACCCTGCCTCTAACCCCCCTAGGCACTGACCTCCCAATCCGACGCCTCTACCACCACAGCTCACCCAGGCTGGATAATGAGCCAAACTCCCAAGGTCATCCCTGCAATGCCCTGGTCACTTGTTCACCAGCGTGATCGCCCCAGATCTGTCGGCGCCATTCGCCAACGCCTCTCCTGGTCGCGCCAAACAAATGGCCGATAGCAGGGGGGAAAAACTGAGATCTAGGGCGTCCGGAAAAAAACAGCATTCCCCTCGAATAGGTTAAAGATTCAGTACAGGTCCTGGCTAGTGAGAAATAGAATACAGTATGTGATCGAATAACATAAAAATACAGACACTCTAACCGTACTTTATTGCATTGCAATGACTCCAAGCCTCACGAAAGTAGCTCTGCTCTGCTCAGCAACCCACCGTTGAGATGAGAGGAGGAGCAGCGTAACCTTGGCACGAGACCACAGCTTGTTTTTCCGTAGGGTAACTTTACATGGGAGTAGCACTCTCAGTCCTGGTACTAGTCTGCCTGGGTCACAAGAGAGAGAGAGAGAGAGAGGGAGTGAAGGGGATAGAGAGAGAGAGAGAGAGAGAGAGAGAGAGAGAAGGGGATAGAGAGAGAGAGAGAGAGAGGGAGTGAAGGGGATAGAGAGAGAGAGAGTGAAGGGGATACACAGAGAGAGAGAGAGGGAGTGAAGGGGATAGAGAGAGAGAGAGAAAGAAAGAGAGAACACTCTTCTGGGCCCTGGCAGAGGAGTAGTTGGTAATTGATCCAATGTTTCCAGGGTTAAGGGCTGGGGCATTTTCACAGGGGACCTCTAACACACTAATGGATGAGAAGGATGGGGGGCGGGGATGGAGGGGTGTTGGGGGGGGGGTTAGTTTAAAGATTCAAGGTGCCACACTCTGGCTCAGGCCCCATCAACTGACCTCAGGCAACTCAAGGCTTCTCCTGCAGCGTCTGGAAACTTTGGAAAGAACTTATTTTTGTTTTTGTAAAGAAAGTTACTCTCCCAATCAATCATCCTGACAGGACTGATGACACAAAAACAGGGACAGGCACAGGGTCGTGTAAGAGTTAACCGCCCCAGACTATCTGATGACTGTCGCTCCTGAAAGCCTCATCACCCCTTCCCTCCCCCCCCCCGCCCCCCTCCCCCCCATGTGGCTGTCAAAGCCCCCCTGTCACACTGATGCTCAGGGATCAGGAGAATCAGCTCAGTCAGATTCATATGTTCACAGAGTGTGGCCGTGGAGTTTTGTTTTTCAACCAAGCATCATAATGTGTTTACACGATGATACCAGATCAGTGTTCAGCTGAAAGGAGGCGTGAGCTCAGGCAGCCGGTTATTAAAGTCTGGGGGGGAAATCCGATAGGCTCCTTTTCTGTGGAGTCACACATGCCTGGCCGTAGTAATGGCGCCCTGTCTGGCAGTACTTTACCACTCACTGCTTAACGCGTTGAGAATCAGCTGGATATCACTCTCATAATGGAGGCGTAGGGGGAGGTCTAATATCCTCCCTTCGTTGGGTCGTTAGTCTTCATCACTGGAAATGAACATCAGTTGAACTCTTTCTAACCCCCCCCCCCCCCCCCCAACACCCCTACTTCCAGGTAATCAATGCTGCCCTCACCCTGGCTGCCCGCCCCCAGAGCAAGGTTGCCCAGGACAACATGGACGTCTTCAAGGACCAATGGGAGAAGCAGGTGCGCATCCTCACCGAGGCCGTAGACGACATCACCTCGGTGGACGACTTCCTGTCTGTCTCAGGTACGGAACAGGGAACGGGGAGGGGGGGGGGATGGAATAAATATATAAAATCGATTCCTTTATATTTTGACGGACGATTTCTTGGTTTGTGCTGAGTGTGTGTAGCGGGAGGGATGTGTCTGAGTATAAAGCTTATGTACATTTTCTTTAATTTGTAATAGTTTCTCTTCTATAGGACCAATCAATCCATTCAGACACATCAGTTTGTTTCATTGACAACTGTCATGAACGACTCAAAGTCGGACTTACTGTGCCTAATGGAGATGACACTGGCAGCTTCGCCAGACATCAATAATGGCTGCTGCTACATCCTGCTGAGAAGAGTGCTGTCGCGTCACCCTCACACAGGAGTTTTTCTTTCAAACGTATTCAGTTTTGCTCAGAAAGCTTTGATGGGCTGTCATACTTGCAATTGTCATATGCAATTATGTGGTTATGGTGAATGGGAGACTGGAGGCACTTGCATAAATTGCCACGCTTTGGATTGATCGGTTGGGTGCCCATGCAAAGCCCAGTTTTAGTTTGTTGTTAGTTTAGCTTTTTCAAGTTTAATATGTGTGGCTGCGTCAGACAGGCCGGTCAGCTGACACAGGTCTCTGTGTCTGGGCATCGTTCACACAAAAAAGTTGGCTGATTTGGCTGGTTTCAGTAGTCAGGTTTCCATCCAGCCAAAAAGTCACGTAGAACATAAATAATTCACGACAGGCGTCATAAAAACCTAAATGTCGGTGGAAACTCTGTTTGCTCATCCAGTAAATCTATCAGAAAGCCCACCAGGGGATTTATCAAACGCCAAATAATGTGTAGAACAGATTGGAGACGGATGTGGCTCTCTAGATGTTGCTAAGGGGTACATGTTGAGTCTGGTGATGCGATGCCTCAGGTGTGTTGTCCAGGGAGGAGCCGTACGTAGATGGGAACGATGAACACTGCATTGTGGGTCATTCCCAAGTCAGGACTGCAGGCGTTTGCCACCAATGTTGGAGGCCTGAGACATGAACGCTTCTTATCAGTATACTCAAAAGGAAACGATCAAACGTTGCCCCTTATCTTGGTCCCAGAGAGGTGAGGGTTATATCCGGTGCGTTCTGTCTGAATTGTCGGGTAAAGAGCATGCGCCAAGACCAGTGTGGTAAGCTTTGCCATTTCTTTGCATAATTGCTAGGTACAAAACCCTCAAATGACCAAAATAGCCCATGTAAATGGGTCATTCCATAAATGAAGGGGCAGAAGTGGGTTAATACAGGTTAAACGATGTTTAGTCCGTCGTTTAGGATGTCTAGTTTCATGAATGCAAGTCATTATATGCAGAATTGGACTTCAAGTTGTTGTCAGTGCAACAAAATACATTGCACACCTCATCCAAATGTGCACATGTAAAATGGACACCAAATTAATCAGGTTTGGACCTGATTGTGCTATTTGATTGTACTTAAAACTATATACTATATAGACTCTTTTTATACTCTTTAAACATTTCTAAAGGAATGTTAGAGGGTAAGTAACACCATTTCTCATTTTGCATGAGATTTGTTACCCAAAACCACACTGGCAAGACTTGTTTGCAGACTGTTCTCCTGAAAGGCTCCAATGAATTGATATGAATTATTTGTATCTTTAAAGTTCAATAGCATTCAAAATGCATGGCTGGAATGATCTGGATGCGCCAGCGTTCAATGTTGTTCTTTCTACATAGTTAAGCTGAACTGAGCCGGGATAGAAGGTGCTTTGTTAAAGGACTTAGTGTCTGTGAGACTCAGTGTCCCTGACCCTGATAGGAGGGAAGATGGTGGACTGTTGATGTACAAGACAGAGTGGTCTGTTCTTTGATTGAGCGAGGCCAGGGTCATTAAATAAATCAATATCTCACCAGAGGTGCTCACACAGGGATACACACACGCACCCACACACGTGCACATACTCACACACGTGCACTTCACTCCAGCGTGCACGCACGCATGCACAAACACACACTTCAGATGGTCTTCAACCTTCTCTCCCTCCCACAGAGAACCACATCCTGGAGGATGTGAACAAGTGTGTGATCGCGCTGCAGGAGGGGGACGTGGACACTCTGGACCGCACCGCCGGGGCCATCCGGGGCCGGGCCGCCCGCGTGGTCCACATCATCAACGCTGAGATGGAGAACTACGAGCCGGGCGTCTACACCGAGCGGGTGCTGGAGTCCATCAAACTGCTGTCAGAGACCGGTGAGCTAGTGGCACTGCAAACCAGATGTGTTTGTGTACACACACACACACACACACACGTACACACACACACACACACACACACACACACACACACATGTCACATACACACACACACACACACACACACACACACACACACACACGTACACACACACACACACACACACACACACACACACACACACACACACACACACACACACACACACACACACACACACACGTGACAGGGTCTGATGAAAAAGTCCCCAAATAAGGCAAGATCATTTTTCTTAAAAAAAAAATGTATACAGAGTATGAGTGTAAGCTTTCAAATTATGTGTCATACATTAAAATCAGAAAATAACTTGAAGAAGATATGCGTATTTGGTTGTCAGCTAACTCTCAGGAAACAAACTTGCAGGGCTGACATGTTTAAATTGCTAAATAACAATAATAATTCAAGATTCATGATGTTTTATGGCCATGTGTAACAAGTACATTGGAGTGCTTATAGAATCTGAATCTATAAGCCTGTAAAAGTTTACTACATCCATTATACAAGTACAAGACAGTAAAATTCTTGGCTTCAATGGCTTCAGTTCCAGTCGACATTGCAGCAGTGAGAGAAAACAAAATGGCAACACAACAACCCTAGAAATGTCTGACCAAGTGTCCACTCTGGTCTTCCTGAAGCACTGCTTGACCAGACCAAAACAGGCAGGGCTAAACTGGGTGTGGCCTGCAATCAGGAAGTGGAGGCCCATCTTCAGGTGAATGCTGTGTACAGCCCGTCAGGCACAGTACCACAGCACAGAGCCTCATATCGCAGATGTCACAATGAAGGTCCACGTTTGTTTCTCCAACTCCATAGTTATTGGAAAAAAAACTATGGATGTAGTTGACGACTGCATTGCTGCCTTTACTCAATGACCTCACTTCTTCCATTAGGTCATTCACTTGCTGTGGCATCCCTTCACAGCAGACACCAGAAAGGGCCACACTTGTGTGGAGTCAAAACATCCATGGGCCCAGGCTGGTGGGTCAGTAGAGAAGTGCACCTGAGAGAGGAGGAGGTATTAGACATCTGCCTAACATAGTTTGTGTGTGTTTGGTAAACCAAGTCAACAGTGTCATAGGTTGAACTTCTGTTGGGCGAAATCAAAACCGTACTGCAGTGAGATCTGCCTGCTTGGTCTGGTCTGGAGGGGCCTGGAGACAGATGCACATCCTGACAGGTCTTGGCATGCAAGCTTGCCCTCTTTCACACTCACATACACACACACACACATCACACACACGGACGGACACACACACACACGGACGGACACACACACACACACACACACACACACACACACAGACGCGCGGACACACACCTGGCTTGGTGTCTCAAGTGGTCCAGGTCAGTAACTAACAACTAACTAATTGGCAGTCTCGTATCCCAGCGCCCTCCACAGCGTCTTGGCTCCTACACACCAGAGTGGGCCGGGGCCAAGGATACGCCACCTGTTCACTCCTCAGCCCTGCCCCCCCCCTCCTCTCCTCCTCCTCCTCTCCTCCATTCCTCATCTCTGTCTCCTCTCCGCTTGTCTCACTGTCTCCCTCACACCCAGCTTTTCACAAGGCACCGATTTAGCCCATTGTGACAGACCCAGGCCCGGGGCCAAAACACTGCCACCCTGCGCCGGGGGTATGCTCTCTGCAGCGTGTCCACCGCTTTCAACTCACCGTCAGGGGAGAGGAAGCTCTCTCTCTCCCGGGGGCACAACGCTGAGGGTGAGGCTTTCCACGGCTGAAGACTCCGTCTCTGAGTTGATGGGTCTATTTTCTTTGGACGACGACAGCTTGTGAATGTGAAATGGCTTGGAAAGAAAACCGGAGTGAGTGAACTCATTCGACTGACTGGAATGTCGGAATTGGGCGTTTGATCAAGCTGGTTCAAACCGACCTGGCTTCAGGATAGCGATGTGGTTATGAATCATTATTTTAGTATGTTCTTCTAACCCTCACCCTGTTAATAATAACAATTCAGATAACAGCTGCTACACAGGACGTCCCCTTCAGCCCAGTAAATGCCCTTGCTCCCCCAGAAACGTGAACAGTTTGCCTGTGTGGATCCAGAATGAACAGCCCCTTCCACTTCTGCGACAAACTTTCAAATGCATCACTTCCTGATGTTGACCTGTCAACCCAGGACGCAAGTAGTGGCTTCATTCTTTCTTTCGTTTTGTTAAGAGCGAGAAGTGGCGGGATTAACGACCAAACAAACCAGCTGATGAAGGAGGATCAAGGACAAAGGGTGGTGGCGGTGTTGTTTTGGAGCCGACTCAGAGAGGATAATGGACCCTAACCCCCCCTCACCCGTCTCCTCCCTTCCATTTCTCTCCCTCCGTCCCCCTCTCCACCACATCATCACTCTCCTTCAATCTCATCCGCTCTTATCCTCCTATCTCCCCTATTAGAGGTCATTAAGCAGTTGGGCGGAGAATCCATCGTTGTTGTGGCTATTTGCTCTCCGCTGGGATAATTAAGAGACACAATCACCCACCCCCCCCACCCCCCCACCCTGACTATAGTACCTCGGCTAGGTGATAGGCTACATAAGGACACAGAGGCCGCTAGGGCCAGTCGATGGCGATAGCGGCCTGTTGTTGAATTGTAACAGAGTTTCCTTCCCGTATGAATTTTGTGCTTTATGTATTTACATGTGATCTTCGCCAATCAACTGCATCACACTTAAACGTTACTTCAACCTCAGCTAGCGAATGCATGTAAATGTATACAATATATTATAGCATAGCAGACTAATGCTAATGCTAATGCTAATAATAATTATTATACGGTGAGAGTACATTTGGGTTATTTTTGTCGCTTTCCCCAAAGTGAGACATATATATCCATCACGCCCTGTGGGGTATCTGACAGAACATTCTAGATGGTTTCTAGAGGAGATATGAGGTATCTGGATGAAGATGTTACAAGGTATTTGATTAAATAACCTGGGAGGTTTAACTTGATTTCTTCCTTCGGCTCACACTGTGACTGCCAAGACCAACGATTGTTTTGGTGACTGATGTCTAGTTCACTTACTGAGTAAGTGGCTTTGGATAACAGTGTCTACTGAATGTAAAATGTAGAACATTGGGATCTGATAGAACTTTCTGTAAGGTATCTGACAGAATAATGTAGACGGTGGGTAGAATATTCTAGAAGATGATCTGATGGAAGATCAGAAGATTGTATAAAAAGGCATCTGTGAAAATGGAAAATGCGCAGTGGTTTGGTTAGGCTATGTGCTTTAATGCGCCAGCGTGAGGTGAATTTTGTCTTTCCTCTCAGATCAGTTGAAGTTTATGAAACGGAGAGAATAGCCTATTATTTCACTCATGATTAATGGAGATTAATTTATCGAATGAACTGAATATCAATGAATTCCAGGACTTGGCTGCGTTGGAATGTATTGACCTCCGCGCTGCGATGCATGCAAGATGACTCGTCCTTTATGAATCCAAATACAGTAAAGAATACAGTCTGTGCTCTGAGGATTAACGCTTAGCTGCACGTTTCCTGCCACACAATGTCACTTTGGGGGGGCGCTGCTCAAAAACACAAGATGAATAATGATCTGAATTCATAGAGGCTGTTCTTATCTGAGGTTAGGAGAGACTCATCTTGAGTCAAACATGATATTATTAGAGCTACTCTCTCCCTCTGCCCTCAGTGAAATGAATATAAACTATCTCCCTTCAGTCCTTTCTCGGAGAGAAAAGCTTAACTCTCCAGGGAATACCCAGTTTTGGTCGACTCATAAGTGTCATAATTAGGCCTAGATGCTAAATCAACCTTTCCTTTTCCGTATTTTACCTTTATTTTTATTTTTTTACCAATCACCACACTGTTCAATGTCCAATCAAACTAAACATTAACAAACAGTCTAGCCCCTGACCCCTGGTTCACCCTAACCCCTGACCCCTGGTTCACCCTAGCCTCTGAGGTGGTTGATGCTCCACACTGAAAGGTAAGAGCCCCGGGCTCGTGGCAGGTGTCAGACCACTGACTCTCCTCCTCTCTATACCTCCCTTTGTTCCCTCCCTCCCTGTGTTTTCTGTGAGGGTGTTTTAAGAGATCCACCACAGCTGTCTGGTCTGTGCTATAAAGCATTCCCATTGATCTCTGTGAACTTTGAACACTCCGCTTTCCCACCGAGCTGTTCGGTACTGATGCGTATGGATCGGAGCGCGGCACGTCGGGGTGTGTATCTGAGGGAGAGATGATCAAGTGTAAGTGAACAAAGGTGATGGGGTAGAGCACTTTACATGCTCCCACTTTTACAACAGGCCCCGAGTCCAATTAACTAAACTCCACCGGAAAAATCTATAGTTGTCACAAAGGATTTTCCCAAGCAACGTAAAACAGGCAGGGAGGGGGGGGGGGGTTCATTAGAACTCAGTCAATGATGTAGGGTTCAACCTCGGTCTGAGGTGTGTGTGTGTGTGTGTGTGTGTGTGTGTGTGTGTGTGTGTGTGTGTGAGTGAGCCTGGTGGCATGGCTCATGACTGCCCTTATTAGCTTCATGTGCCAAAGTGTGTGTGTGTATGTGTGTGTGTGCGTGCGTACGAAATGTCCTGTTTGTCTGTGCGTACGGGTGTGGCGGCGCCCCCGTGTGTGTGTGTGTGTGTGTGTGTGTGTGTGTGTGTGTACTTGTGTGCATGTGTGCCTGAAATAGGGGGAGAGAGGGGAAATGTTGGAAAAGTGTGTGTTTGAATCTGTGTGGATGTACGTGTGTGTGTGTGTGTGAGTGTGAGTGTGTGTGTGTGTGTGTGTGTATTTACGCATGGGCCCACTCACAGCCCTGCTGTCACTCCCCGGGCCTGACAGCTGCCACGTCAGAGTGGGCCGCTTATCACCAGCACCTGACCTCTGACCCCGGCCCGGCCCAGACATCCCTCTTTCTCACGTCCAGTGCCGGGCAGATTTACGGCGAGCGGAACGAACACAGCCAGCCAGCCACACAGCTCTGTACCGCTGAGCCCTACAGTCTTGACAGACTTTGACAGTCACGCACACACACGCACACACGCGCTTGCACACACACACACACACACACACACGCGCGCGCGCGCTTGCACACACACGCACACACCACACACTCGCGGCCCAGGATTGAGCCTTGTCCTTGAGAAGGAAAAATCAATAGCCTAATAGGAAAGCGGTTATGGCTTCTCTTTCTTTTTTTTCCTCCCCTCCCCTCCTCTCCTCAAGACACTTCTCTCTCTCCCTCCATCTCTCGGCGTGTTTAAACCAATCTTCTTCGCCCTGAAAAAAAAGGACACATTTTAATGCCGATCATTAAGGTTTTGCCTGGAGAAGGAGGGAGATTAAAAGCGTGATATAAGTTATTGTGATTTAGAAAGGCTGGATGGCGTTCCTGTCTGGTTATTACTCAGGGCGAGGTAAATGGGATTTTTCCCTAGGTTTGGTCAAACATGAAGAGAATGTAGCAGAGTATAGTAACACACACACACACACACACACACACACACACACACACACCCACACACACACACACACACACTCCTCCATACACTATTGAGCATGGTTCTCCCTCTTTTACCCTGTACGTCAAGTTGTTGTGAGTTAATGGCCAGTCATCATACCCACTGAGAGGCCATACATCAGTGATTATAGACCACTGGCATCACAACCAGGAGACTCACTTTTAGCTTGATTTCTTCTTCCTGACAACCAAATAATAATTAAAATAAATACAATTTAAACAAAAACAGTCTGAACGGCATTGTTGAGGTGAGAGGGAGGGAAGGAGAGAGTGAAATGGAGAGAGAGGGAGGGAAGGAACTCTGTGTAGGAGCTAGGGGCAACAATCCTCTCCACTGTGAATGTCCAGGCACAAAATGGCCGCCCCGGCTTCACCTCAGGTGTACCGTTACCGTGCATTATGCTGCACAGCAGCTCACAACAATGAGTCACCCTCCCCAGTCCTCAACGCCCTGTTACCATGATGGAAACGGGGCGTTCGCGTAAACGACGAACAGATGGGTGAGCCGGAGGGGTCAGAGACGCAGAGAGGAAGAAGAGAAGGAAGAGAGACGGAGGAGAGAAGTCTCTCCTCAGCAGTGGGTGGGCGAAACAATAAAGAGCTGACAGGGAGGATCGGCACGAGTCAGCACTACTTCTGCTAGGTACAGGCAGGCAGTTTAGCTGAGGGTAGGGCGAAGGAGACCGCAGAGAGAGAGAGAGAGAGAGAAGGAGAGAGGGAGGGAGAGAAAAAAAAGAGGGAAAAGGAGGGAGAGAGCATGGGTGAGAGTGAGAGAAAGGGAGGGAAAACAAAAGAGAGCGAAAAGGAGAGAGCACGGGTGAGAGAGAGAGAGGGAGAGAAAACAAAAGAGAGGGAAAAGGAGAGAGCACGGGTGAGAGAGAGGAAAGAGGGGAGCTCTCGGCAGAATAGGGCCTCAGCGCTAAATCACAACGGGGGGGAGAGGGGGGGGGGTGGGTGGAGAACCTTTGGAAGCTGACTTGGCACAGCTCTCTCTCCCTCAGCTCTCTCTCCCTCAGAGGCGGACACAAATCACCACGGCGACACCCGCGGGTTTGAAGGTTAACGTGGCGGCCGACGATTTACCGCCGCCGGGGGTTTGTTTGCTAGGCGGAGGAGGTGCTGTTGTTTTCATCTGGAGTCTATTATGTCACCAGAGTGAGCTGTCTCTCTCCTGTGTGATGGCGGGGAGTTATTTAGCCTATTTAGGATACGCGCCATGCCACGTTCTGCTGTTTTGATTCCGTTAAGCGTTGTTCTATTTTTTTGTATTCTTTTTTTTTCTCTTTATTCTAGGGGGGTGGTGATTTAAGCATTCGTTGTACTTTCCTGACTTCTCGGTTGATTAATAGTCTGACTAAAGGGGGTTGGGGGATGTGGGAGGAAGGGGGGGGGGGGGGCAGTGGGGAAATCCATTCTAACATGGTCACGTTTAATTCCCTTCATCATTTCTCAACCGAAATGAGTGAAATTGCTCCTTTTACCATCAGCAACTTTGCTCATTACCAGCTTGGAGAACATTTAAATATTTCTATTTAAAACGCCTTGCCCGCAAATTCCCAAAAGCCTATTTTACGCTCCTCCAGTAAATGGATTAAACAGACAAGAAAAAAGGGAAAGTTTTTGTGTAGCACCTTTTAGGTTTGCCGTTAATATACTCAATGTTCTATAATGGAGAAGTTTACGTGTGCTCCAGGTTTATTTTGTGCTTTAGCTCGCTACTTTATTACGGCTAACTTCTCAATAACCGTTAGAGGGCTCGGTGGGAGAACACAATCACAGGCCTGTGTTTGCGGGGGGGGGGATATCAGTAGCCGGACTGATACGCTAAATCACCTTTGTATTCTCCTTCTTTCCTTCTTTCTTGCTTTTTCTTTTCTTTCTTTATTAGACCTCTTCATGGCTCCTCAGCCCAAACTCTTCTCTCTGAATGATGTCCTCTTTTTGATCTGCTTCTCTGAATATTTAATATTTCAACAGCCGCTTAGATAATAATGTCAAGGACTTTCTGGACGGCTCAGAGGAATGTGCAAATGGCTCTTGTATTGGCCCCTCTGTGTCTCCCTCTCTTTTCCCCCCTCTCTCTCCCTCTCTTTCTCTCTCTGTTCCCCTCTCTCTCTCTCTCTCTCTCTCTCTGTTCCCCTGTCTCTCTCTCTCTCTCTCTCTCTCTCTCTCTCTCTCTCTGTTCCCCTGTCTCTCTCTCTCTCTCTCTCTCATTCTAAAACAGGGTAGTTCAGTGTATATAGATACTTAGCATCATTTAGAATGTGAAAACTTATTGGTATGAGTTTACTTAGTCCAACTGTATAATATGCAGCGTGTGTGTGTGTGTGTGTGTGTGTGTGTGTGTGTGTGTGTGCGTGTGTGTGTGTGTGTGTGTGTGTGCGCGCGTCTCGACAGTCAAGTAGTGTAAACCGTTTTAGCAGCTCTGCTATTTGCCTGAGCCAGAAGAGCATTAATAAAACAGCACCATTGTTAAACATTGTCTGCATTCGATTATCACGACTCTCATGCAGATTATGTGGCCGGCCTAATCCATATGTATATATGCAGCAGCCCGGCCAATTGACATTCAGCCCACTTCACGAGAACACACAAAGGCCATAAGTGATGCTCCGTCCTCATCGCTCGCCAAAACTAATATTCCTACTAAATGTCAGCCATTGTTTTCTTCTCAGAGGCGACTTGTTGCGTGTGAAGCCGTTGTTTCAGAACCAGATTCTGCCTCAACAAGCAGCTGTGTGGGCAAGCAAACAAAGATACCCAGATACAGTTTCAAACACTGCAACCAGGAATCATTTATGCATTTATTCAATGCTCGTCTAAACTCTAATAATAATAATACTAATAATCATCAAAGACATTATATTTCTATTAGTATTGTTTCCATGTGAGAAGCGCAATGTCCCCATGTAATGTGTAATGTACTATTCTGGCTACCAGCCTCACCCCGGGTTGTAGAATTGAAACACAGACAAGCCCAAAATCAAATGTGATGACTGTATTCCATAATAACTGAATATCTCCCTGTTCTAAACATCACAAATAATCACAAACAAAACAAAAGACATTTGACTGACCTGAATCTTGACCAATCCAGTCCAATGAAACAAAGAGCTGAGCCTGAGGGGAAGTTAGCCGTTAGAGTTCATGGCCAGAAGACCAGACCTAGAAACACGTTTACCCTCCAATAACATCGCCACCATAAACAATAGGAGCCATTGACTATGTAAACCTGGTCTTTAAAAAAATTAAAATAATACATTCTCATATTTTTAGGATAGCTAACAGTGAAAAGTTGCAATTGTGCAACTGTGGGCCTTACAGGGTGAATACATCTCATTGCTACATCATCATTGGCTTGACAGGCTACCACCGGAACTGAGTGAGTAAGCGTCCTAGCACGCACACACACACACACACACACACACACACACACACACACACAGACATCTGTGACAGACAGGCCTGTCTCCCGGGAGCGCGGCCAAGGTGAACCAGCTAATTGGCGTGTGAAGGGCGCCCCGTCTCCGTCTCAGAGATTTGGGCTGACATCTCGCCGTTTCTTTAAGTGCGCCGTCGCGAAGGAGACTGACAGAGGGGCGACCCCTGGCCCCCGACGGACGTGTCTGACGTGCGGAGTGTGTGTGTGTGTGTGTGTGTCCTTGTCTAAAAGAACACACACAAACACACATCAGTGTACATTTGTCTCCGGTCCTCTCTTCCCTACAATGATGTCCTCTCACCCTCGAATGTGGGGGGGGGGGGGGAACACAAACCTTGGAATCGATTTGTGTTTGTGAACCTCTCTATCCCTTTTGTTCACCTCTCTATCTCTCCCTCTCCTCCTCTCTCTCTCTCTCTCCTCTCTGTCCTCTCTCTCTCCCTCTCTCCTCTCTCTCTCCTTCTCTCTCTCTCCCTCCCTCTCTCTATCTCTCTCCTCTCTCTCTCCCTCTCTCCTCTCTCTCCCTCTCTCTCTCTCTCTCTCTCTCTCTCTCTCTCTCTCTCTCTCTCTCTCTCTCTCTCTCTCTCTCTCTCTCCCTCTCTCCCCCTCTCTCCCTCCCTCCTCCTCTCCTCAGTCATGCCCAGGTTTGCAGAGCAGGTGGAGGTGGCCATCGAGGCGCTGAGCACCAGCCCCCCCCAGGCCTTCGAGGAGAACGAGTTCATCGACGCCTCCCGCCTGGTCTACGACGGCGTGCGCGACATCAGGAAAGCCGTCCTCATGATCAGGGTACGTCCCTCCCTCCCTCTCTCTCACCCCTCCCTCTCTCCCCCCTCTCTCCCCCCCCTCTCACCCACTCAACTAGGGCTGCAACAACGAATCGATGAAATCGATAAAAATCGATAATGAAATTCGTTGGCGACAAATTCCATTATCGATTCGTCGGGTCTTGTTCCATAACAAACCTACTTCCTGTTGACGCACGCCACGCTGTCTTGCGGAGCCGCCGCGGCGGCTACATTTAAATCATGGCGGAGGCGGAGAAAACGACTCGACCGAAATCGTGGAGTTTAACGTTGGCTGTACCCATGCCATACGTTGCGTTTTGAAGTGAGGATCATTCGTTTCACTGGCACAGCTGTAGGCCTAAGTTAGTTCTTCTCGTTTATCTAATAGATTCTCCCTCTTAAGGACCTATTGTATTTTTTGCTTGCTATTCGCATTCTATGCCTTCAGCACCGGAGTATGCTCATAGTCACTTGTATTAGTAAGGAGATGCACTTGTGAGTTCTGGCGAAGCGTCAGCTAAATGACTGTAATGTAATGCGATAGCCAGTGAGTGTTTGCTCGCATTCATGAATTCAATATTGCATGACAAGTGTATTTAGCTAGCTGGCTAACGTCAGTGGTAGAGCAGAGGTGATAAGCTAAAGGCTAGCTAGTGGTAGCCTACCAAGCTACCCGTGAGTTAGAGTGAGGCACTGACTGTAGCCTAGCCTATTGTATGGAGTGAGAGGACACATTGCATTGTTTTGGAGCATATCTGTTATATAAAAACATTAGTGTCTTGTCTGTAGCCTATATTGCACTTTGGGTTACTGACCTTTACATTAAGCAAAGTTATTACCTAAAACAATGCATGTATTGAGCTAGAGTTCAAGTACTTTATTTAAACAATCTACCGCCATAGTCCATGGCCTGTTGTTAAACCTATACTTATTCATTTTGCACATGTATATGTACAGTATAGGCCTGGCTGATTTAGAAAACATAAAATAAAATTTGCAAAAGAAATCAGTTTTTTTTTTTTTTTTAATTATCGGCAGATTAATCGATTATCAAAATAATCGTTAGTTGCAGCCCTACACTCAACACACGGACACATACACAAATTAATATCCATATGGCATCATCGGCCTTGACATTGTACTTGTGTAGCAGTGAACACGCTCAGCTCTGCAGTGAAGGAAGGAGTGTGTTTTATTCATCCAGACAGCTCGGGGTTCACAGCCTGAGAGGATAACACACCACAGGACGTCATGTGATATGATACACACATACGGACAGGCGCACACGCACAGACCCACCACGGTGCAGGGGACACACTCGTCTCCATGTTCTCTATACTGTATGTCTCTCTGCTGCTGCAAGATGTTCCGGTTTCTGGCAGGCGGTCCTCTCGACGCCACACTAATTCATTTATTCAACTCTATACACGCTGGAAAGTTTCCCGGTTGCAAGTTAGCGGAAAAATCTAATTATGGAAATAATTTGCTGTTGGTAAATAATGTAAAACAGCAGCTTTGAGCGGGCCCGAGACCAGCGGGCCCTGGTAATCTCCTCCAAGTTCAATTACTTTGAGAGCAGGACGACATGGAAGATCCCCACCCCAACCCCCCCCCCCCCCCCCCCCCCCCCTCCGCTTCCCTTGTTGTGTACAGTAACTTTAGCGCCTCCACGATGGACTCTTTCATTGGAAGTGTATTGGTGCCACAACCATTTTTTTCTCTCTCTTTCTTTTTTTGGGGGGGTTTCTGCTGTTTAATTTGTGCTCCCGTGTAAGCTGGCATAGAATTCCTTTAGAAGTCGGCTGGCAGGGCCCAGTTCTACAAGAGTAGGATTAAGGAGCCAATTCTCCATGGTGTGTGAAGGTTGAATACGGCCTTGTGAGTGTAGTGTTTATGGGATGCTACCTTGCGCGCGCACACACACACACACACACACACACACACCCACACACACACACACACACACACACACACACATACACACACACACACACACACACACAGGGTAAAATGTAACATACGCTACATTAAACTCAAACGAGGTTCAGAGTCTGCTCCGTATGACGACCTTTTTTAAATGCATTGCTGCCTACAAAGGAAACATGTCTATTCCCGTGGAACCTCCATCAGGACAAAGAGAGGGAATAATGGACCTGCGGGGAAAGAACAAGCAGCCCCCCCCCCCGTGAGTCAACTCCACGCTGCGTTACTTAAACAATACACCGAATTACATTCTCCCTCTCGCCTTCCTCTTCTGTCCCACAAAGAAGGCCTGGGCGAGGTATTGACATGCTGTCGTGGCTCGCACAATACCCC
>NC_137676.1:55983714-56028714 GCF_963989245.1 Nansenia antarctica
AAATACTCTCATGTCACCCCTCTCCTTCGCACCCTGCACTGGCTCCCGATAGCAGCTCGCATCAGATTCAAGACCCTGGTGCTTGCATATCAGGCAGCTAAAGGGACAACCCCTGCCTACCTGAAGGAAATGGTAACCCCCCAAACTCCAGCCCGCTCACTCCGCTCCTCCACCTCGGCTGGCCGACTGGCCCCACCACCTCTGCACAGCAGTCGTGCTGCCCGATCACGTCTCTTCACAACTCTGGCTCCCCGCTGGTGGAATGAGCTCCCCACGGCTGTCAGAACGGCAGAGTCACTACCCATCTTCCGTCGTAGACTGAAGACCCACCTCTTCAGGTTACACCTTAACTGCTCCTCCTCAGACATCTTCTGCCCTCAGCACTACGTCTCCTAAAGACGTCTGCTTTCCCCTCTACTGTGTCCCTAAGAACTTCTATCGCCCCCTTGTACTGTTTCTCTGTTCCTCCAGTATTTAAATTATAAAAAAAATCAATGGCCCCGGGCCTGAGCTAGATTACTCTTCCTGCCACGAATGGTGGACTGATGAGTCACATGCTTAGTATTCAAATGTATTGATTGTAAGTCGCTTTGGAATAAGGCGTCTGCTAAATGCCAAAAATGTAAAAAATGTAAATATTCTAATAATCATTCCCAAGGGTCAAAGTCGATTTTAAACATTAGGACCTTTAACATTATTGACCATTCAAATAAACGCAAACTAACGGACAGAACTAATGTCGGTTCTGTAGCACTATGTGTTGTTGTTTTTACATTAATCATTCACAGAAAAAGAATATACACAATACACAGCATAATATTAATATAGTTCAGTAATTATTATATTATTACTGTGGAACGGGACGAGACTCTGACGTCATTCAACTGCGCGCGTCATTCAACTTGTGTTTCCAGTTGGGCTACTTGTTTTTAGCCTAGCCTAGCCTTGTGAGGGCTCTCTGTGAACATGTCAGTGTTTACATCTCCTGGTGGAGGAGAAAGACAGTGCAAGTTTCAGTTGAAGCTGTGTATGTGTATGTGTATGTGTATGTGTATGTGTGTGTGTGTGTGTGTGTGTGTGTGTGTGTGTGTGTGTGTGTGTGCTTGTGTGTGTGAGGGAGAGGTGTATCATGGGGTGAACAGTCAGACACACTGCCAGTGTATCAGGAGGTTGTTCCAGTACGGGGCAGCTGTGTGTCATCCCAACTTGTTTTCTCATTTAGTTTCCGAGATAATTTTTTTTTTTTAAAGTTGCTGTCGACGTGCGGGACTTCGGGAGATATATTCATGTCACGTTTCACGAAGATAAGAAGTGTGTCGCCAATGACAACCACCGCTGCGACTGAGGGGTGTAGTGGGGTTGGTGTGCTGGGAGCTGACACCTACCCCGACGGAGGAGGAACATAGCTCCCATTCATAGTTATTAACACTAGAACAGACGTGCCTTTTTAACCTACTATAAGAGCCGTGACCATAGTCTTTATAATGGGAAGCTGCTATTTACACACAACGACCACTAGTTGGTCGCCTTGTAAATTAGCCTGCCTCCTACTCAGAAAAACTGCAAAATAGCTTTATATTAGCTTATCCTGAAGTGATTTTGAAAATGTAAGGATACTGGGTGGTAGAACGCACATATCTAGGAAAAGTAATGAAAGGAGGGTTCTGAAATTTGATTGAGTGAAAAAAAGATATATTTTAAATTACCCGACTCAGGGTCAAATGACCCCACCCATGGCTGTTCTAGTGTTAAACAACAGACTGTCATGTACAGTCCCAAACACAGTTTAATGATGTCATCAGCCATGGGCATATCTACGCTGGGATGAAGCTTACTGGTCCCTGCGGTTCCAGTTCCACCTCATGCTTTGTCACAGACTCACATATGCTGACAATGCCCTCTAACCTATTTGCGGACAATTTCAGATCAGATTAGATTAGATTAGATTCAACCTTTCTTTTCATTGCCATGGTCAGCGCCCCTGGAGCAGTTAGGGCTTAAGTGCCTTGCTCAAGGGCACAACGGCAGCGGTAGGCACCTTAGATATGATGTCAGCGACCCCTCCAGTCACCAGCTCACATGGAGCTCCCTCCTGAGCCAGCCTCTCTGACCTCTAGGCTACCTGCCTTCCCATTGCCTTTACAATCCAATCCAAAGACAACCTGTAATTGTTGCAGCAAACCCGCCGGCAAAAACCTTTTGGTTGCCGAAAGCTCTACAGTAACGATACAGAACCTCAACGCTGGCCAATAGGGTGGGCCAATCTTTATTTCCACGACTTTCCTGCAACTTCTCCTTATCCTAAACCGGAGTCGAGCACTTTTTTTCCTTGTCGGACGGAAAATGGCAGATGGGCTAATTTAGCCCATAAGGGTTGTTTGTTTGTTGGCGGTACGTGGGGGATGGACCTGTAGGGGGTCCGCAACCTGTTCTTTAGGGTTCTCACATGGTACTGACACCCGCTGTGGGGCCATCTGAGCTCACACACACACACACACACACACACACACACACACACACGCTTCACACAACTTCAAACAGGTTGACCAAATCCCTGTAGGAGTCATTGTTAACTGTGTGAGTGGGTTAAGTCCTGCTGCTGACAGCTTTCAGTGTGTCTCTCTTCATTCAATACTGAAACACACACACACACACGTTTGTACACACAGGCATAACCTAATGGTACTGTAGGCACACACACATGCTCATACAAGTGGGCAGCACACGCGAGAAGCCACGGCGTTCTAACCTCTCTCTCTCTCTCTCTCTCTCTCTCTCTCTCTCTCTCTCTCTCTCTCTCTCTCTCTCTCTCTCTCTCTCTCTCTCTCTCTCTCTCTCTCTCTCTCTCTCAGTCATGTGTGCCCTCATGCGCCCCCCCCTAGGCCCCAGTGTGTATTCTTTAACTCCCACAGACACTGGGAAACAGTAATCCTCCCTGTGTTCACCATGAGCCGACACCAGAATGTGGAGGTTTTACATCCATGATGTAAAAAGCACCCACATACTTGGTGCTCTGCCTCAGGCTTTCACACGGGATACGAACACCACAGTCATGTGGTCTAACCTCTCTCTCTCTCTAGCTCTCTCTCTCTCCCCCCCTCTCTCCCTATATCTCTCCCCTTCTCTCCCTTCTCTCTCTCTCTCTCTCCCCCTCTCTCCCTCTCCCTCCCTCCCTCCCTCTCTTTGTCCAGAGGTAAATCAGATCTGGGGCTGTCCTCTGGGACTTTGTTCCTGGAGCGTCTTTCCCCCGCGGCCCGTCTCAGGCTTGTCAGCACTGTTGTACTTGTGCATAAAAGACCCGTTATTACAATCAAACATGCATACTGAAGAGGGCCCGTATATGGCCTCTATCTCTGGACTCCCTCTGGACTGCTCACACACACACACACACACACACACACACACACACACACACAGGCAGGTGCACAGACACACATGCACGCGCACACACACACACACACACACAGACACATATTGCGTACGCACACATATGCGTTGCAGGCACACACACACACACACACACACACACACACACACACACACACACACAGCCGACCACAAAGAGCCCCTCTCCTCATCTTAAACACAATGATTGGATAACACTGTTGATAGGTCAGCCATAAAATTGAACTCTTGAGTGTCCGGGGCAGTTTATTTCAAATGAAACAAATTAAACTCATTTCCAGACGCTCGCTCCCTGTGAAGAAACCCGGAAAGCACTAATCCCCCACAGGCGCGAAGGCAGAGCCACGGAGTGTATTGGCAAGGCGCCTCAATGGGGCCGGATTTGCCACTGTGTTAAGCTCCCAAGGCCCGCTCCTTGTTCTTATCAGTAAGCAGGGGAAGGGATTTGGGGATAAGTGAATTCTGGAGAGAGGAAAAAGGAGAGGGAAAAAAATCACACACAAAAAAAGCAGCAACACTATCCTCGTCTAGTGCCTTCTCGGGGGGGTTAGAGTCGGGGCGTTGGCCCCCCGGTGGGAAAATGGGAGGGGGGGGTTGAAGAATGAGAGTACAAGACAGTGGTGGTTGTGTTTTGCTGAGAAAACATTTTTTGTCTAGTCGCTGCAGTATATCACAGCACCACACTTCTTACACACACCACTGCCGCGTGTCTCTCTCTCTTTTCCTGCAATCCCTCTCTACTTTCTACTTTCCTTCCCATCTCCGTCCCCAGTGCCCCTCCCTCCCTCCGGGGGACAGCAGCGTTAACTAGTTGAGCTCCGTGAGAGCCGTGCTTGACAGCTCCTCCTCTGTTCTAGCTCAAGACCATCAGAGACAGATATTTCGATCTGAGCTGTTCTGATCTCCGATAGGTAGTTGTAGAATCTGAACCCCGCGTTGATGGAACGGAGCCTACCGAGACTGCGGCACTGAGGCTGGGCCAGCGCTGATGCCACATCTCCGTAGCCGTACTGTGGAAAAAAACAACTGGTGAACTGGTGAAGTTGAAGCTAGAGCAGGCTCTGAAACCACACTGCAGGAACAGAGCTTCGCCAGCACTCTGACACTGAGCCGTGCAGGAGCCTCTGTCCCTGTATGCGCTACATGCTCCAGCCCGTTCACTCCTCAGTCTAGGTTTAGAAGATGGTGATGGAAGTAGATTGTTCCTTCTATCATAGAGACTGCCAATGGCCCCGGGCCTGAGCTAGATTATTTCTCCTGCTACGACTGGTGGATTGATGATTCACTTGCTTAGTCAAATGTATCGAGTGTAAGTCGCTTTGGAATAAGGCGTCTGCTAAATGGCAAAAATGTAAATGTAAACATGCTTGTCGTTCCTCTTTAACACAGCTCTAATGATGATAACCTGTCGACCCAGTCATTAGAACAAAGCGTGGCAGGAATAGAACCTGCGTTTGATTGAGCGGGTGAGTAATGACATCTAACAAAGCTGGGTTGAAGCCGTGTTACCAGAATTGACACACGCTCGCTATGTGCGTCACTTCGCTCTCTGAGACGAACGTCAAGACCCACTAACGTCTGTCTCCTCCTCAGACTGACGGGTCTGTCGTCATGGAGGAGGGGTCTTTGTACCCGGGGGACAGGAATAGAACCTGACAGACAACACATGTCCGCTAGCAACTGTTGCTAGGTTCTCAACTAACTTGTAGCCTATATAAGGTGCAACAGTTATGATCAGTTGGAACTTTTATTGTAATTGGATGTTCAATCATTGTAAAGTTAGGAGTTCATATTTAGTTATCATCTTGAGCAGGTGGAATTTTGGAATTTTTAATTAAAAGATAGTCCAATATGTTTTATATCATCAAGCACTCATAACCCGCTTCACCATTGTAACGCTTTAATGAAAGAGGAAAGAGGGGAATTAGCAAAGAATCATAAATCACTCACGGTTGGAAAACACAAAGCATGTTGGGAAATATGCAAATTAGCAACAGAGGGCAGCACATCGTGTGGATGTTCCTGTGAAGTGAACAAGCCAGTGTTACCTCCGGCTCTTTAATTAGAATAAGTACTACTACTGATCAATAACCATCGAGTTCCTAAAAGAAAGTTTGAGATAATTAGGGTGAAAAGAGAAGGAAGGAGGCATGTGGAGGCAGCAGTCACCACCTTTCACTGTCCTGGTGGAACGAGCTGCCCACCGCTGTCAGGAGGACAGAGTCACTACCTATCTTCCTAACTACCGCCATAGATTGAAGAACCATCTCTTCAGGCTACATCTTAGCAACTGCCAATGGCCCCTGGTTTTTGCATAGATTACTTTTTCTTATGATGACAGATGGGTAGATGATTCACTTACTTAGACAAATGTTGTAAGTCGCTTTGTATAAAGGCGTAGAAAAATCTAAACGCACAAAAATGTAATTGTCATGGTAAATGGATCACAGGCTCACACTGCTGCTCTCACGGTTTGAGCTGGCGCACGCAAAGCATGCTGGGAAAACAGGCAAATTACGTTTTACTTCTACGGGGACGTATTGTACGGAGCCAGTCATTTGAGCAGGCCTATTATATACATATTCTGCAACCGCTGAATTCTCCTACCCCTTTTTACTTGGCGCCAACGGTTGTTGTGACACGACACACACTAGTAATGTCACCCTAGACGACGCTGGGTACCCAAGCGCCTCAGGGCTCATTAGAACCCTCCTCCTCCTCCCCTCAGATGAGCACCCCGTCCCCGGGCCCTGCCTCTCTCTGAGCCCCCAGCACCACTGGCGCCCACTTTTTAATTAGCCATCAGTGAATTATTGATGCGGCGGGGAGCGGGGCTATGCTAATGTTTGACCCCCCCCCTAGCTGTGGTGGGGGTCAGAGGCGGCAGTGGCTCACTGAGAACCAAGCCCTCCCCCCTGCCGCCTGGCCCCTTCCTGCGCTGTAATTACCCACTTGGGTGGTGTGCGGCCTTCCGGTGGTTTCCACTCTGGGGTTTTTTAAATACGGGGGTCCGCTCGGGCCCTGTGTAGCGCGGGTAGGTTTAATGACATATTAAAGCCACGTGCGAGAGGCGTTTAGAGTGTTAGGGACCGCCGTTCTCGTCGGCCGCTTCCGTTGGACAGGGTCTCACACACACTCTCACACACACTCTCACGCTGGATCTGGAGCTTGTACGCCGTTGCGCCAAATGGCTGAGGAGATGAACAGCAGGGCGGAGGGTGACGACTGTCTGGTTGGGTGTTTTTAGGATTTTTTTCTGAAACCCACTTCAACCCCTCAGGATCTCAGTCAGAACCAAGGGGGATGGGTGGTGGGGGAGGGATTGGGGGGGCTGTTGGGAGGTAGTGTGGCCCTCCGATAGAGCTCTGCCAGACCGGTCACAGCACTCTGGAGGCTGTGTGTATAGAGAGAGTGTGATCCTTGATCAGGTGGCCAAAGCACTCACTCTGGGCACATCTGGCACAGTCAGATGGCACTAAAAGTGCCTTTGCCCCCCCCCCCTCTCTCTCTCTCTCTTCTCCTGTCCAAAGGCTGGAGAGAGAACTAGAGATAGTTGTTGTTGTTGTTTTTTAATTTCCTTCCACACCTCTCCACTGAGGGAGAAGGAGAGAAGTGACTCACACGAATCACTGCCCCACGCCGCCCCCACCATCACACCCACACACGCGCCATCTTGGCTGTGAGAGAGAGGGAGGAAGGAGGCAGACAGAGGGCGGGAGGAGAGAGAGGGCGATAGAAGAGGGAGACTTAATGATAATGGTTATGCATGCACAGTAAACTTTGTTTAGGGAGTCGCACCAGGCGAGGTGAAAGAGGCAGCCATTTAAGAAGTGTGTGCGTCATTTCTCTCTCTCTCTCTCTCTCTCTCTCTCTCTCTCTCTCTCTCTCTCTCTCTCTCTCTCTCTCTCTCTCTCTCTCTCTCTCTCTCTCTCTCTCCTCTGAATCAACACGTCAGACCTCTCCGGGCCTGGGTTAGATTTCCCTCAGCTCACCTCCTTGACATAACGTTGAACAAATGCATTATTCATTCACTGGTGTAAGAAATGAGGTAATTATACATTTATCTCCCAAATAATACCGGGTCTCTGTTCTCGTGACCTTGCCATAAGATTTATGCCATTCCTGGACGAGCCCTGAATGGCTATGGCGAGAGGAAATGTATTCTCAGAAGAAAGAAGAAAAAAAAAGTGTGGAGAAATTGATTTTTTTCTTCTTTTCTTTTATGGGTTTGGGATGTCATGGGGTTTTTAAGAGGTCCGGTGATTAATTGTAAAGTTTATAACTTTATTCGAGGCCTTTCAGAGGGTAAAGGACAGTCTAACTCCAAATTCAATACCCATTCGTGGCGACAAAACTGAGCCACGGAGTGGAGGCCAACAAAATACTTTCGGAAAACAAATGGTTCTTAAGCTTTTCATCTGTGTCATCATGTGCCATTTTATTGCCAGATTTTAAAGGTTTTCTTCCACCTACTCTCTCCACTCCTATTTATCTCCACCTTTAACCAAATCCTCCTCCTCTACCACTCCATCTCTGTCTCCTTC
This sequence comes from Nansenia antarctica, assembly GCF_963989245.1. Lineage (NCBI taxonomy): Eukaryota > Metazoa > Chordata > Actinopteri > Argentiniformes > Microstomatidae > Nansenia > Nansenia antarctica. Next base: position 55,991,664 of record NC_137676.1, read on the forward strand.
CCCTCTTTCTCTGCCTCCTCTACCCTCTTCACTTCATCATGTCAACTTCCCCCTCTTTCTCTGCCTCCTCTACCCTCTTCACTTTGTCTTCATCCACCACATCCTCTTCCCACTCACCTCACCCCCCCCCCCCCCCCCCACACACACACACACACACTTAACTTTCACCTCCTCTTCATACCACTCTCTCTATCCTCTACTTTCCACTTTCCTCCTCCTCATCCTCCTCCTCTCCTTCCTCCTCCTCCTTCCTCCTCATCCTCCTTCCTCCTCCTCTGTTCCCCAGGCCATCATGGCCCAGCTGCCTCAGGAGGAGAAGGCTAAGATAGCAGAGCAGGTGGAGAGCTTCCGTCAGGAGAAGTGTAAGCTGGACGCTGAGGTGGCCAAGTGGGACGACAACGGCAACGACATCATCGTCCTGGCCAAGCAGATGTGCATGATCATGATGGAGATGACAGACTTCACCAGGTGAGCCAGGCAGAGGTGCATGATCATGATGGAGATGACAGACTTCACCAGGTTAGCCAGGCATGGGTGCATGGTCATGATGGAGATGACAGACTTCACCAGGTGAGCCAGGCATGGGTGCATGATCATGATGGAGTTGACATACTTTACCAGGTGAGCCAGGCATGGGTGCATGGTCATGATGGAGATGACAGACTTCACCAGGTGAGCCAGGCAGAGGTGCATGGTCATGATGGAGATGACAGACTTCACCAGGTGAGCCAGGCATGGGTGCATGGTCATGATGGAGATGACAGACTTCACCAGGTGAGCCAGGCAGAGGTGCATGGTCATGATGGAGATGACAGACTTCACCAGGTGAGCCCGGCAGAGGTGTATGGTTATGATGGAGATGACACACTTCACCAGGTGAGCCAGGCAGAGGTGCATGGTCATGATGGAGATGACAGACTTCACCAGGTGAGCCAGGCAGAGGTGTATGGTCATGATGGAGATGACAGACTTCACCAGGTGAGCCAGGGAGCTCTCTGCCCTGACCTTAACGTTCTTAACGATGATCTGTTCACTGGTTAACACTAGAACAGCCGTGTCTATGTTACCTACTATAAGAGCCGCCTCGGGGGTCAAATGACCATAGTCTTTACAATGGGAATCTGCTACTTACACACAAAGACCACTAGTTGGCGCGTCTTGTATATTAGCCTGTCTCCTACACAGAAAAACTACAAAATAGCTTTATATTAGCTATTAGCTAAATGTATGGATACTGGGTAGTAGAACGCATATATCTAGGAAAAGTCATGAAAGTAGGGTCCTGAAATTTGATCGAGTGCAAAGATATACATTTTCTTTTACTCACAGGGTCAAGTGACCCCACCCATGGCTGTTCTAGTGTTAATCAGGGTTCCCACGGGTCCTTGAAATCCTTGAAAGTTTGTGTTGTCTCGGATCACTGCACTTGCTTTTAAGATAACTTCCCCCTGCTGTAATGTATAGATATTTTTGATACTTGTGTATTGCACTCATGTTTTATATTGTATATATCGTGTTTTGTATCGTATATACTGTGTTGTGTTCTGTGTACAGACTTGCCGCTGTTCTGCCAATTGGACAGATCGTCGTTGTAAATGAGAATTGGTTCTCAACTGACCTATCTGGTTAAATAAAGGTTAAATAAAATAAATACATTTAAAAAAAGAAATCAAGGTCTTGAACTTAACGGTTTGCAATTTCAAGATGTTGTTGAGGTCGACGCCTCTGCCCACCTGCTCAACACTCAGGTGTGATATCAGTGACTGTTGTCATGGAGAAGTTTGCATGCTACTCCCACGCTCATAATATGCAATTAAATAGCATTGTAGCATTTTAACCCTAACCCTAAATAGCACATTTTCAACTATTCTGACATTAGTAAGTAAGTAAAGCTTTATTTATATAGCGCCTTTCGTACATGAAATGCAACTCAAAGCACTTTAAATAAAGCAGATACTTTAGTCCAGAGGTTCCCAAACTTTTTTTAACCAAGGCACCCCTGAAGCTTTCCCCCTTCTCCAAGGCACCCCAACTCTACGAAGATTTTAAAAATGCCTCGGAGCTTAAACTAAAAACAATACACGATGAATTGGTTTGAAAATGTGTGTTTATATATAATACATAAGTATTGCCCCAATGAATTTTAACAAGATAATAAAAGTCATAAATGAACTGTAATGGATGGGCAAGAATGCATAGGTCAGTCAAACTATCGCTAAATTAAATACAATTGTGGCCCTCAAGGATTGTACAATATGGGAGGAGACTCAGAGGGAATTCTTCACACAAATAAAATATCAAAGGCCTGTATAATCAATCAATGGAACAATGCTTTTTTGGGGGGCTTAAAATAATGCCTTAAAATGTAATTCTCATTTCAATGCTCATTCTGAGATTATTATTTCACATCTGAACCAAACGGGTAACTCACAACTATAATAATTTAACAATAATAATCATGACAGAATTGAGAATGAAAAATTTAGAGAAATACAAAACAAAGAAATATGTTGTGCGCATTAGTGGGACACATGCGCCAGTCGCGTGCGTGTCTTGTTCTTGACGTATGCTAGAGAAGAAAAAGCCAGCTCGCACAAGTAGGAGGTTGGGAAGGGTAAAAGCACCTTGATGGCGCTCTCTGAGAGAGATGGATATTCATGTCCCACAAGCAGCCAAAACCTATCCAAACCTAGCTCACCATGTTTGAGCTTCAGTGTGCGGTCCATAATGAGCTCTGCCATTTCATCTTGAGCTTTGCTGCTCAAACTAGCGGCTGATCAATGCTGATGAGAGGGGGTTGAACGGATCCCGGAGCCAGTCGAAGTCTTCGTTCATTGGAGGGAAATAGGACTCAAATCTCTCCTCCAGCATACATAGGTGCGCAGCGATCAGATTCAAGAAAGACGCTGACTTGTGTGCTGCGTCATTGGCCGTCAACGTAAACATTTCAATGTTTTTCTTGGCCACCCCGTCTTGCCATCGTCTCAATTTGGATCGGAATCCGTTCAGTTTGTCTGTCGCTGTCAGGATATTCTCAGCCTTTATGTTGAGGTCATTAAGGTGGCTAAAAATATCTGCCAGATAAGCAAGCTTAATCCACCACGATTCATCTTCCAATTGTTCTTTGTATGGCAAGTCGTGCTCACTGACAAAAGTGATCAGTTCATCTCGGAGCTCATAGACACGGGATAACACCTTGCCCCGCGACAGCCAGCGGACCTCTGTGTGTAAGAGCCCCTCATGCTCGGACCCCATCTCATTGCACAATGTGCTGAACAGCCGTGACTTCAGCGGGCGTGATTTTACATAATTAACCATTTTCACCGCTTGGTCCAAGACTTCAGTGAGGAGTAGTTAGTTAGTAACTAGTAGGCCTAGTTAGTAAATTAATATCTTTCAAATCTGAGAAATATATCTTTTATTTGCTTATGAACTCCATTGCACATGTAATAAACAAATGTTTGGCGGCACCCCCGGACAGGTGCTGCGGCACCCACTTTGGGAACCTCTGCTTTAGTCTGTAGATGGAAGGTCCTAACGGGCCCAACTCTCTATGACCCTGACCAGAACCTACCTCCAGCCCCCTACTCCCTCTCTATGACCCTGACCACAACCTACGTCCAGCCCCCTACTCCCTCTCTATGACCCTGACCAGAACCTACGTCCAGCCCCCTACTCCCTCTCTATGACCCTGACCACAACCTACGTCCAGCCCCCTACTCCCTCTCTCTATGACCCTGACCAGAACCTACCTCCAGCCCCCTACTCCCTTGACAAATGTGTGCTGTAGATCTGAAATTATTTGCTATAAGCAAGATGGTGAAAACTCCCAAGCTAGCCAGAGGAAAAACATATATATATACTGTATATATATGTATACTTCCACCATCCAAGCCTTTAAGATCAACAGGAGTGTGGAGGGATTTGGGGCCAGGGGCGGCCATGCCTCTGCTTAATCAAGAAGCAGAGATCCACACTGGCCTTTATTTCAACAGGATTCCACAGTAAACGTAGCGACACACTGGTACCATGTTGATCCGGCTCTGTTTTATGTTGGTGTTGATGTTCAATGAAAGCCGGCTACTTTTCTACCAATCCTCTCCATCTGCTTGGTGCGACACAGCTAGCGTCTGTCCGCCCATGCGTTTGTGTGTATCAGTGTGTATATCTGTGTGTGTGTGTGTGTGTGTGTGTGTGTATAAACAAAGTAAGCATGTAGTGTTTTGTGTTTGCGCCCCCCCCAGAGGCAAAGGCCCCCTGAAGAACTCCTCAGACGTCATCAACGCTGCCAAGAAGATCGCAGAGGCCGGCTCCAGGATGGACAAGCTGGCCCGCGCCGTCGCTGACCAGGTAAGAACACCGTCTTCTTCACCTGCTGTACCTACTGTCCCTCCACATGACCCGCTAGAACCACAGAACCCTGGAGACAGGCCGCTGGCTAGCTGACGCCATTGTGACCGTGACTTTGAGCTGTTTGTCACACACACTTCTTAGTACGTTAGTAGTGTCTTCAACCCTTCAGGTGAGATACACTGTGTTATCAGTAAGTGAGTGGCTCACCGCCTCTATAATACATATATATATATATATATATATATATATATAGTGTTCTGTCAGAGTGACCTTGATGTCAGATCAGTAAAGAGAAGCAGGTTGCTGTGAGCTCGCTGGCTTCTATCTCTGATCATCGCACCACGGTTTGGAGTGTACATGTTTTTGAGACTTTTTGATGACCGAGACATAAAAAGAAGCGTGTGATGAGTGAAGCAGTCGTCGCCGGTCGCCGCTCCAAGCCAACGCACGGATGATCACACCCCTCAGCAGGGTGGCTGTCCAACACTCGATGCGTGTTTGAACATATACCAGACACATGCATCAACTTGTTATTCCCAGGCATACTCATAACACTACACTGTACCCTTACATTTCGTGAGGATATCAGAATTTGATGTCATTCGCCCATACAGTACAAAGTAGTATTTTAATTCACCTTAACAGAACATGGTTTACCATGGAGACGTGGCATATTGGGTAAATATAACCTTGTGTTTGTGCTCCAGTGTGTGTTGGCATGCAGTGTGTGGGTAGGTGAGCGTGCTGAGCAGACAGACAGGCAGCCTGGGTGTTATTGGCGTGGGCAGTGATGGGTCCAGCTGGCCCAGAGGAGGCGGTGGTGCCAAGGCGGCTGTGTGTCCCGGCGGGGCCCCCGCTGTGAGAGCAGAGACTTGTCACTCCTGGTGTAATTAGCTCTGCAGAGGTGCTGCCTTCATTATCAGATGAGCCCCCCCCCCTCCCAAAACACGCTGACAGAGAGCCTTCTCAATACCAGATCGATCAATGCTGCACCCCTGGGAAGATGAAAGGAGAGGAGGAGGCAAATTTAGGTTGGGGTGTGTGCGTGTGTGTGACTGTGTGTGTGTGTGTGTGTGTGTGTGTGTGTGTGTGTGTGTGTGTGTGTGTGTGTGTGTGTGTGTGTGTGAGTGTGTGTGTGTCAGCAGCACTCCAGGTGATCCATTATCTGCCTCCCCATTTGATTTGTGTTTAATAAGCCTTGAGAATTAGCCTGGTCCACAAAGACGTATGGATTCATTAAGACTCCCCGATCCCCTGTGTTGTCACTGTGGCTAAGCAGCTCCCGCCGTCCTGGGGTTGAAGAATATGTCTGGCATCACACTCAATCTGTTGGTTTTTCAGTCATGAGGAGCGTTAGTGCAGTGCGTGCGTGCGTGCGTGCGTGCGTGCGTGCGTGCGTGCGTGCGTGCGTGCGTGCGTGCGTGCGTGTGTGTGTGTGTGTGTGTGTGTGTGTGTGAGCGAGCATGTGTGTGTGCTTGTGTGTGTGTGTGTGAGCGAGCATGTTTGTGTGCTTGTGTGTGTGCGCTAGTGTGTGTGCTAGTGTGTGTGAGTGAGCGTGTGTGTGTGTGTGTGTGTGTGTTTGTGTGTGTGTGTGTGTGTGTGTGTGTGAGTGTGTGTGTGAGTGTGCGCGTGAGCGAGCGTGTGTGTGTGTGTGTGTGTGTGTGTGTGTATCACATTTGGGATAACAGACAACTCCCTCGGCCACCGCGTTGTTGAACCGTTGCCATGGTTCCAGCAGGATGCGTAGGAGCGGACCTGTCACATGGTAAATAACTGGCGCCGTCTGGGACTGAAGCAACAGTTGCTGTGATCAAGTGAGCAGGTGGCTTGCCATTTTTAATTCAGCTTTTAACCGATTCCTTGACTGGTGTTTGCTGAATATTCACAGCCTCCTGCAGCCTGACGCGTTCTTCTGCAACGCCACGCTTAGAAGAAAAGAACATCACCATTAATTTCAATTTCAAAACTGTGTTTTTCTTTTGATCGTATGTTCATGTGGAACAATGAAAGGCGTTGGTCATGTGAATGCAGCGTTACCCAACGTGGGGTAAACATCTCTCAGAACGCTTTGCTTTGCAGGTGGAAATGTTCAGGTGTGAACCTTCTTCCCCTGTCGTCTTCAGTAAGCGGCTTTTGGCTTGTAGAGATACAGTCATTCCTAACAATAAGTACCTTTTCATAGCACTACCGAGGACAAATAACTGTAGTGTATTTGTTTTCAGCCTCTGTTAAAGAGGACAGGTACTCTGCATTCACACGGTGTGTTGGGGAACCCTGGGGATGACAGGGGCGCTGAGGCGTGACAGGAAGATTGAAGCCTGCAGAGAGAGGAGGACAGAGAGAGTAGGACAGGCGATCTTAAGTAGCAAAGCGTGCGGATGTGGGTGGACGTCAACCCCTCTGATTCCCTGCTGTGAGTCGGGTGTGTGGGGAGGGGCGCGTGTGGAGGGGCGTGTGTGGAGGGGTGTGGCTGCCAGGTAGAACTGAATACTTTGCTGAGAGCAGCACTTGATTGTTATTACGGTATTGTTAATGATATTATGAATAAGGTTTTCAAAGGCCATCGATAGCAGCAGAAAGACGTTGGAGCAGTCGTATACAGTGATGTAATGACGTGGCTCTGTAGCCTGTGGGAAGGCAAAGCAGTTCTTAGAAGGTTCACAACTTGGGGGGGGCGGGGGGGGGATTCGGTTAAGGTCATGGTGTCTTAGGAGAATTACGGTCAAGATGGCTGGCTTTGCTAACGGTTTAATAGTAGTCTAATATAGTACTAGCCTAATATAGTAACACCACCACTAGTGTGCCCTTGAGTAAAGGCACTTAGCCCTCAGATACTCCAGGGAGACTGTCGCTGTAATCACTAATTGTATGTTTCTTTGGATAAAAGTGTCTGCAAAATGGTTAAAATGTCAATATAGTACCAGTCTACTATACTACTAGTCTAATATAGTATTAGTTGTAGCTGTCTATCAGTTCCCCACCCTGCTCTATATGAGCCCTGCCCTGGGCTTTATAGGAGGAAGAGGAATGCTTCCATTGTCCGGTTTTGGCCAAAGCCTTGACTATGAATGGCACTCAGAGGCAGCGGGTCATTCTGACACCTGAGTAGGAGAATGGTTTATTCGTTTTTTTAAATTATTTATTTGTTCTCTTTCTCCTTTCTTTCTTCTTTTCCCCTCTGGTTTCTAAGTCGGAGGTCTGCACAGTGAGCCTGTGTAGTTAAGGGCAGCTTACCAAAGTGAATACCTGCTGTGAAACTACTGTCAGATTGCTCTTGTCGGAGACCTTCCTGTTGAATACTTCTCTGCTGGCTTCATGACAACAGTTGAGCGAAGTGTCGGGTGAAGACGAAATCCCTTAGACACCGGAGCCAAACTTTCACTGTAAAAGTGTTTTGACATTTTTTATGTTCTAATATTTATTTCCTCTAAAAACACTTAAAAGAAGCACATATTTGACATTTATATTCTAATATTTATTTTCTCTGAAAACACTTTAAAGAAGCACATAATAATTCTGGACATTACATACAGTTGTGTACTTGTGCTAGATAAGCATTCCAGTTGCGTTTCCATCTCAACTGGGCCTAAATGGACAGTATAGTGACAGTATAGTGTGTTGGATGCAGCAGGTGTCCTGTGAGCTCTGGTTGGGGGGCTAGCAGGAACCAGTAAGGATCTGTTCAACAGCATTTACATTTCTGCCACTTTAAAAGTGAAATGAGTGTATAGTGTAATGAGTGTATAGTGTAATGAGTGTATGAGTGTATGAGTGTATAGTGTATAGTGTATGGGGTGGTGGGGTAGAAAATACATTAAAAGAGGAGCTGGGTTTGCCTTTTTAAGAATGCGCCACCAATATGTGGGTGACGGTTGTTCAGCTGGTTGTTTTGTTGATTTGTCCTTGCAGGGCACAGGTTCATGTTGGTTCAAGTACCTCTTAAAGTAACCTGTTACTATAAAACGTCAATGGTTTGAACTTGTTAGCTTGTAAAGCCACTGAAAAAGCAATAGGGCTGATTGATTTTCTGATGCGATGGCACTATATGTCCACTGATGCAGAACATCTTTCAAACTTAAGAATCGTCTCACGGTTCACATGAGTTCAAGCGAAGTGTCACACTGTATGGACTATTACCTGATATAAGACAACAGGGACAGTTTTTTTCTTAAAACTGTTTTATTTAACTACATTAATGCAATTCATGTTTTGTTTTTGTTTCTTTTGTTTTCGTTGTCTTCTTTTAGTAGCGTCTTGTCCTTGTCGGTCTTTATATACTGTTTCGTTTTTGTTTAGCTGTGGCAGAGCATGTGTGTTATTTACCCTTTGATCGGGGTCTTGTTTTTGTCATGCTTGTTTTTTTTGTTTTGTTTGTGTTCTCCTGGGATGTGTTTGTGTTATCGGACTGGGTGGGGGGGGGGGAAATGGTGGGGGGGGGAAATGAGTGTCAGAATTTCTAAACTTTGTATAAATGTCGTGTGATTCTATGGAGGATTTTTTTTTTTTTTTAAATGACACAATACAGTATATTTTTTTTTAAAAGACAACGGGGACAGTGGGCATCCAGGAAGGGCCTAGCCAGTGTATGGGGAGAGATGCTTCGCTAGCAATGTGGACCTGAAAGACAAGGAAGTGGCCTGTGTCTGTCTCTGCTACAGTGCACAGTCTCTCTAGTGGTGATGGTCTCTAGTGGTGATGGTCTCTCTAGTGGTGATGGTCTCTAGTGGTGATGGTCTCTAGTGGTGATGGTCTCTCTAGTGGTGATGGTCTCTCTAGTGGTGATGGTCTCTCTAGTGGTGATGGTCTCTAGTGGTGATGGTCTCTCTAGTGGTGAGGGTCTCTCTAGTGGTGATGGTCTCTAGTGGTGATGGTCTCTCTAGTGGTGATGGTCTCTCTAGTGGTGATGGTCTCTAGTGGTGATGGTCTCTCTAGTGGTGATGGTCTCTCTAGTGGTGATGGTCTCTCTAGTGGTGAGGGTCTCTCTAGTGGTGATGGTCTCTCTAGTGGTGATGGTCTCTAGTGGGGATGGTCTCTCTAGTGGTGATGGTCTCTAGTGGTGATGGTCTCTAGTGGTGATGGTCTCTAGTGGTGATGGTCTCTAGTGGTGATGGTCTCTCTAGTGGTGATGGTCTCTCTAGTGGTGATGGTCTCTCTAGTGGTGATGGTCTCTAGTGGTGATGGTCTCTCTAGTGGTGATGGTCTCTCTAGTGGTGATGGTCTCTCTAGTGGTGATGGTCTCTAGTGGTGATGGTCTCTCTAGTGGTGATGGTCTCTAGTGGTGATGGTCACTAGATGTGATGGTCTCTAGTGGTGATGGTCTCTCTAGTGGTGATGGTCTCTCTACTGGTGATGGTCTCTAGTGGTGACGATGGTCTCTCTAGTGGTGATGGTCTCTCTACTGGTGATGGTCTCTAGTGGTGATGGTCTCTCTAGTGGTGAGGGTCTCTCTAGTGGTGATGGTCTCTCTAGTGGTGATGGTCTCTAGTGGTGATGGTCTCTAGTGGTGATGGTCTCTAGTGGTGATGGTCTCTAGTGGTGATGGTCTCTCTAGTGGTGATGGTCTCTAGTGGTGATGGTCTCTCTAGTGGTGATGGTCTCTCTACTGGTGATGGTCTCTAGTGGTGATGGTCTCTAGTGGTGATGGTCTCTAGTGGTGATGGTCTCTCTAGTGGTGATGGTCTCTAGTGGTGATGGTCTCTCTAGTGGTGATGGTCTCTAGTGGTGATGGTCTCTCTAGTGGTGATGGTCTCTAGTGGTGATGGTCTCTAGTGCTGATGGTCTCTAGAGGTGATGGTCTCGCTAGTGATGATGGTCTCTCTAGTGGTGATGGTCTCTCTAGTGGTGATGGTCTCTAGTGGTGATGGTCTCTCTAGTGGTGATGGTCTCTAGTGGTGATGGTCTCTCTAGTGGTGATGGTCTCTAGTGGTGATGGTCTCTCTAGTGGTGATGGTCTCTAGTGGTGATGGTCTCTAGTGGTGATGGTCTCTCTAGTGGTGATGGTCTCTAGTGGTGATGGTCTCTCTAGTGGTGATGGTCTCTAGTGGTGATGGTCTCTCTAGTGGTGATGGTCTCTAGTGGTGATGGTCTCTCTAGTGGTGATGGTCTCTAGTGGTGATGGTCTCTCTAGTGGTGATGGTCTCTAGTGGTGATGGTCTCTAGTGGTGATGGTCTCTCTAGTGGTGATGGTCTCTAGTGGTGATGGTCTCTCTAGTGGTGATGGTCTCTCTAGTGGTGATGGTCTCTAGTGGTGATGGTCTCTCTAGTGGTGATGGTCTCTCTAGTGGTGATGGTCTCTAGTGGTGATGGTCTCTAGTGGTGATGGTCTCTAGTGGTGATGGTCTCTCTAGTGGTGATGGTCTCTCTAGTGGTGATGGTCTCTAGTGGTGATGGTCTCTAGTGGTGATGGTCTCTAGTGGTGATGGTATCTAGTGGTGATGGTCTCTCTAGTGATGATGGTCTCTCTAGTGGTGAATGTCTCTAGAGCAGTGGCGTAGCGCAAAATCCCGGGGCCCCCCCGCAAGGTGGCGGCGGGGGCCCTTTCGCAACGGAGGTAAAAAAAAAAAAGTGCGTTTTTTAGAGGCCGATGCGTTATTGACGTTGCGAAATTTCACAATATGCACTCTACATTATAAATGCTTGACTTAGCAAAAGGTACAAACAAGTGAGAGCAATAACTAAAACCAAATGGTAGACTACATCAGTAGAATGTATTATAAGTAGAAAAGTACAAGCTTTATTTCTTTTAACAAAGTGTGGTGTGCACAGCAGCGCGATATCTGTAAACATATAAGCTGTAGACTCTCCGCTAAGGGTTGCCAGATGGGATTGAGAATTTCCAACCTAACCAATCTAAAAACTGCTAAATCCACCAAAAACCAGCCCATCTGGCAACCCTGTCTCCGCTGCATCAGAGTCTACTTGTTGCGTAAAATTGGCCAGGGTTTGTCAAATCCTTTGTTGGACATCTCGTTTCTTAAGTCCTGGTATATTGTGGCATTTCTTTACTTTTTGCCATCTGGTCTAGGAATACCCAGGGAGACGCAGACAGCAGAAGTAGAATAGAATAGTAGAATAGAAAAAGAAGCAGCTATATATAGCCTAACCATGCTGAATTATGATGCACTGACAGCCTGTGACTGTGAACCTGGCCGGACCCTGCCCTTCTGCCTGAGTTTGAGTATGATGCTGCCCAAATAAATGTTATTGTTTAGTGCTGTACGCTTTCGTGGTATTATATTGTGTGAATTATCATCTGTATGTTGTTTTTCTTTCACTCCGAATGTCCGAATAGAGAATCTACCACCACCTAAAGAATGCTTATTGTACTTTGTATTGTATTTTCGCTTGCTCATTTTCCTTGTGTCTCGCTGCCTACGTGTGACGTCAAAGTCATGTTGCTATTGGATACGGCTAACTATGTATATCTTTTTTAATATAGGCCTATATATTAAAATTAAGCTTGACACAATGAAGGGCCACTTATTTTCTTTGTTTCATATTTTTTTAAATTATTAAAAAAAAAAATTAAAAAAAAAAAGATCCAATTTTAGGGGGCCCCCTAGTGGCTGGGGCCCCCCCGCGGTGCGTCGCTTGCGGGCCCGTCCGCTACGCCACTGCTCTAGAGGTGATGGTCTCTCTAGTGGTGATGGTCTCTAGTGGTGATGGTCTCTAGTGATGATGGTCTCTAGTGGTGATGGCCTCTCTAGTGGTGATGGTCTCTAGTGGTGATGGTCTCTCTAGTGGTGATGGTCTCTAGTGGTGATGGCCTCTCTAGTGGTGATGGTCTCTAGTGGTGATGGTCTCTCTAGTGGTGATGGTCTCTAGTGGTGATGGTCTCTAGTGGTGATGGTCTCTAGAGGTGATGGTCTCTAGTGGTGATGGTCTCTCTAGTGGTGATGGTCTCTAGTGGTGATGGTCTCTCTAGTGGTGATGGTCACTAGATGTGATGGTCTCTAGTGGTGATGGTCTCTCTAGTGGTGATGGTCTCTAGTGGTGATGGTCTCTAGAGGTGATGGTATCTAGTGGTGATGGTCTCTAGTGGTGATGGTCTCTCTAGTGGTGATGGTCTCTAATGGTGATGGTCTCTAGTGGTGATGGTCTCTCTACTGGTGATGGTCTCTAGTGGTGATGGTCTCTCTAGTGGTGATGGTCTCTAGTGGTGATGGTCTCTCTACTGGTGATGGTCTCTAGAGGTGATGGTCTAGTGGTGATGGTCTCTCTAGTGGTGATGGTCTCTCTAGTGGTGATGGTCTCTCTAGTGGTGATGGTCTCTAGTGGTGATGGTCTCTCTAGTGGTGATGGTCTCTCTAGTGGTGATGGTCTCTAGTGGTGATGGTCTCTAGTGGTGATGGTCTCTCTAGTGGTGATGGTCTCTAGTGATGATGGTCTCTCTAGTGGTGATGGTCTCTCTAGTGGTGATGGTCTCTAGTGGTGATGGTCTCTAGTGGTGATGGTCTCTAGTGGTGATGGTCTCTCTAGTGGTGATGGTCACTAGATGTGATGGTCTCTAGTGGTGATGGTCTCTCTAGTGGTGATGGTCTCTAGTGGTGATGGTCTCTCTAGTGGTGATGGTCTCTAGTGGTGATGGTCTCTAGTGGTGATGGTCTCTCTAGTGGTGATGGTCTCTCTAGTGGTGATGGTCTCTAGTGGTGATGGTCTCTAGTGGTGATGGTCTCTCTAGTGGTGATGGTCTCTAGTGGTGATGGTCTCTCTTAATATGTATTTTATTATGTTTCATAACAGCTATGTTCACTGCTTGTCTCTGTGTGTTTCTAGTGCCCAGACTCGGCCTGTAAGCAGGACCTGCTGGCCTACTTGCAGAGAATCGCCCTGTACTGCCACCAGCTCAACATCTGCAGCAAGGTCAAGGCCGAGGTCCAGAACCTGGGAGGAGAACTCATCGTCTCTGGGGTATGTGTCAACACACCCACCGTACAGTTTACACTATTACATTTACACTATTGAGATGCACCCAAACTCGTCTCCTAATTGAAGTCAAGTACGCACATTAACACTATTGAGACTCATAGTGGGGGCACACAAAATGGGGGCATCTCAATAGTGTAAATGTGCTTCCAGGACAAAAACATCACTTGAACAGTTTCTTCCACAAAGCCATAGCCCTCCTCAATAACTCCTCATCATTGCACCTTGCACTTTATGTTCTTGCACTTTTATTAACTCATATTGGTACTGTATATTTTGTCTTGAGTTTTGTTGTAGTGTCATCTTGCTGTTGTATGTACTGTAGCTTGTTTAGCATGGTAGAATACCAAGTCATGTTCCTAGTGCACTGCACATGGCAAATACAGTTTAATTTAATTTAATTTAATTTAATTACTCGTCTCTTAATTGAAATGAAGGAAGCACATTTACACTATTGAGTGGACATTTGCTTCCTTCCTTGTCTCCTAATTAATAAAACAAATTAAGGCAAGTTTATTTGTATAGCACATTTCATACAACAGGGGCAATACAAAGTGCTTTACATTCATTATTAAAAATACAGCGAGAGGAGGATAGTGAGGAAATAAAAATTACAATGAATAAAAGCAAATATAAGAAGTAAATAGATAAAACATTTAATAAGACAATAGTTAATGGAAAAAAGACATTGATAGAAGTGTTTGTGTTTAATCATAACTGATGCAAAACATTAAGGTTTTTAGCTTAGATTTAAATATTTTAAGGGTTTGGGCTTGTTTGATTAGAGTCAATTAGAGTAATTTCATACATGACAATCAGTGTGGATACCCTCTAACCAGCGCATCCCATTCTGACCTGAAAGGCTTCCAGTCTGTCCTGCCAATACAGCCCACCCTGCCTGTTGGCACTCAATTACTGCCTGTTTTTTAAGCGTTCATTCTTGAGCCCTGCTGAGACTTTAACCTTTTTATAGTGGCCAGCTGGAGTCTGAACTCATTAAATCTGACGGTTGACTCCTCTCGTGGGGGGGGGGGGCATGGCAGGGGGGGGGGGGGGCAGAGGGTGGGGCTGCCGCGGACTTCTAAATGTCAGGAAAACAAAACGGCGTCGGGAAGAGGTACACCTGACCTCCGCTAATTATGAAGCGCTTAGAAAAAAAAGGCCTCTGTTGTTGTCTCTCTCTCCACTCAGTTGTGGAGGTTTTCCTGAATCTAGGATGGGATTGGGTGGGGGGCTACAGGTGGTGAGCAGCCCCTTACTGAGCTCTCTGGTCTCAAGAACATCAGTTACCTGTCAAGAGAGAGAGAGAGAGCACAGTGTCACACACACACACACACACACACACACACACACACACACGTCACACTCGCCTAATTTCCTGTAATACAGCAGGTTACGGTTGTGAAGTTGTAAGACTTAATTGTAATTAACAGAACTGAATATACGGTTCGATAGTTGCGGGGGTAGTCGGTGACAGGCTCATTAAAAAGATAGATGTCAATTGTGACTGAGATAATAATAGACGTTTCCTCAAGTCGGTGTGATTTACAATAAGTCTCTAACGTTCTGTTTTCTCTGTAATGACAGATGGTGTTGACAACAATGTGACTTCATCATTATTAGATTAGAAACCCCACAATACAACAAATCCCACACTTACTCCAACAACGTTGACGTACATCACCATCTCTCTCTCTCTCTCTCTCTCTCTCTCTCTCTCTCTCTCTGTGTCTGCCTGCAGCTGGACAGCGCCACCTCCCTGATCCAGGCGGCCAAGAACCTGATGAACGCCGTGGTGCTGACGGTCAAGGCCTCCTACGTGGCCTCCACCAAGTACGCCAAGGTGTACGGCACGGCGGCCGTCAACTCCCCCGTGGTGTCCTGGCGCATGAAGGCCCCGGAGAAGAAGCCCCTGGTGAAGAGGGAGAAGCCAGAGGAGTGCCAGACGAGGGTCAGGCGGGGCTCGCAGAAGAAGCACATCTCCCCCGTCCAGGCGCTCAGCGAGTTCAAGGCCATGGACTCCTTCTAGAACCACGACAAAAACAAAGAGATGTTTAAGAAAACTTCCTTCTTTTTCTTTTATTTTTATTTGTGTTCATTTGTTTGTTTAGTTTTTTTGGGGGGTGGGGGGTGAAGCCAAGCTATACTTTAACGGCGCCTCCTTCGCCCCCCTGAGTTGGAGGAGGGGGGCGATGAGAAACCTTAGGAGGACTTTGCTAACCTGCCACACGACGGCTCCCATGAACACTCTGGGCTCTGTCAGCCAATACGGGGTGTGACCCCCAGCGGGCGCCCGCCACTATTTATTGTTCTTATCGTAGCTTAACCATGTGAGAGCCAAAACGTGTGACACTTAAGAAAACACAACTACTTTAAAACAAAAAGGGAGATTGGGAGATTAAACAAAAAAGAAAAAAAGAAAAAAAAGAAGAAAAAAAAAAGATTAAAACAAAAACATATCAGAAGAGCGGCGTTGTGACCTTAAATGTGGCCGTCAAATATTCTAGCTATATTATAACTGTGCAACCGATGGCTGCTCGTACACGCGTCTACTGTCACTGTCTGAAATGGAAAGTCTGGATGGGGCAGTAGATCAGTCACTGTAAACAGGGGGAGTCTTACCTTACCCAGGTCGGTGTTACAACCTTCCTCCTAACTTGATCATGTTTTTGGGGGGTTTGAATGTTACCTGTAGTGCTAGAAAATAACTTATGTTTATTATGAAACCTGGAGATGACCACCTATCCAAGTAGACTTGTTTTCCTCGTTCCCCTGATGATGAATTCATCCATATGATAGTGTTTGATTTTCTCTGGAAGCACACGTACGGTCTATGGTATTTGCCTTTTTAATTAAAATCCATTTATTTAATAATAATAATGATATCACTAACTATTGCAGCCTGGTTGGGTGTTGTGTAGAGTGTACCTTAGATGGGGGGGGAGGGGGGGGGGGGTGTGACTTTAGTCGTGGTTTGCTCCGAGAATAGAACCCTACATACAGTACCTTTATATTCACCCTTCTCTAATAAACCCTTCCTCAACTTGACCACCACGACTCCACGTGTGCTTCTTTACCACTCCACCAGACAGTCAATCAGACAAAAAAAATATCACTACACCACCACCTGTATGTAAGCTCTATGAGTTTAATTCAAGATTTAAAGGGAACTGATGTTTATGATTGTATTTCAGTCTTTCTTTATATCCCTCCGGAGCTGTCTATCTCCCCTTCAACATGCCTAGTAAGTTCCACAACGGACCTTGCCCGGCCACACGCTAAATTATACTGGATTTTCTCCGGTGTCTGGGAGTTCGCAAAGGGAGTTCGCAGCCATGTTTTCAATGTCACCTGATAAGAATAAGACCATTATATTATTACAGTATAAGCAGCACTCGAGCACCCTGAAATAAAAACAGTCAAAATCGTCCCCCTTCTAAAAAGGCCATCCCCTCTTTCCATACTTTATGTCATTTTATCAATGAACGTGGTATTACTGCTATTTCAAGGTGCGAGGGGGGCACGCACACATGCAATGACATTTTTACCAAGTTACTGACACTGAAGTAATTGACGCTGAGGGGATGCTAAAATTGTCCTCATATGATAAAATCCACCACCTCCCCTGATTTTTTTTTACAACTTGAGTACTGAGTATAAGCATTTGCCTTGTTAGTTGTCATGATCAAACGTTACAAATGCAACTTACCGAGAAGCCACCCTTCTCTGCCCTCTCCCGTTTCCAGACTACCCTATATTATAGCACTTGGTTTAATTCAGCCGCTATAATTGAGCCGCTATCACAGGGTTAATACAAACCTCATTCACCTGCGTTCATTTTACCTGCATTGGTATTTATAGAAGGAAGCACGTACGCAACTTTAAACCATCGCAGCCCGTTTTATAAATAATGCTTACGTCCGTTTAAAAAAATGTGCTTACGTGAAAGTCAAAGATGATGTTCAAGTACTTTTTTATAAATGAGGCCCCAGGTCTAGTAGGGCAGGGGTGGGGGCAGGTAGGTCTGGCATACAGGGCAGGTAGGTGAGGAAGGCAGGTAGACAGGTAGGTCCAGCATGCAGATAGACAGGGCATTCTTTAGCGGACATTGTGAGTGGTCGAGAGACAAAGTCAAGTTATTTTCTGAGTTTTGGTATGTGGAGTTGAATCCTAAACTGTGAGTGGTGGTTGTATGAACCATGACTAGCAACCACTGCTAGTGAGAGGAGACAACTACATACTACATACTTACTTCGATGTAAGTAGCAGTCAATTGTTTTGAAGTAACTCCCAGACCAAATCCCTGTAGCCAAAAAGACAAACTCATGTAAACTCTAATCTAAAACACAATTAAACCAAACAAAAACGTATGTTATACTTGTATTTCTTAAAAAAAAGAAAAAAAGGGTGTGAGAGAGGGGGAAAAGGAGTTTGTGTGAGAGAGGGGGGGAAAAGAGTGTGTAATAGAGAGAAGAAATTGTATGAAAGAGGGAAAAGAGTGTGACGAGAGAGGCAGAGTGAGACAGAGACACACACATTGAGAGAGACTAGACACACAGAGTGAGACACACACAGAGGCAGAGTGAGAGAGACACACACTGACACAGAGTCAGAGGCAGAGTAACACACACACACAGAGTGAGAACGGTGAAAGAGACGAGACACAGAGAAAGAGACTAGAGACACACAGAGAAAGAGACTAGAGACACACACAAAGAGGAGAGAGACAGAGGCAGAGAGACACACATAGTGAGAGAGTCTAGACAGAGAGAGGCAGAGTGACACGCACACACACAGAGAGTGAAAGAGAGACAGACACAGAGAGAGAGACACTCACAGAGTGAGAGAGACTAAACACAGACTAGACACATAGAGAGTCAGAGAAAGAGACTAGAGACACAGAGAGAGAGACACACTCACAGAGTGAGAGACAGAGGCAAAGAGACACAGACAGAGTGAGAGAGACACACACAGACACAGAGACTAGACACACAGAGACACACTCACAGAGTGAGAGAGACCAGAGAGAGAGACTCACACACAGAGTGAGAGAGACTTAACACTAAGAGCGAGAGAGACAGAGACAGAGAGACACACACTGAGAGAGACACAGAGTCAGAGACACACACGGAGTGAGGCAGAGAGACACAAAGAGCGAGAGAGAGGCAGAGAGAGACACACACACAGAGAGTCAGAGAGAGACACACACACTCACAGAGTGAGAGAGACTAGAGAGAGACACACACACAGACAGAGGCAGAGAGACACACACTCACAGAGACAGACACTGAGAGAGACTAGACACACTCACAGAGAGTGAGAGAGAGACAGACACTGAGAGAGACTCGACACACTCACAGAGAGAGAGACACACACACAGAGTGAGAGAGAGAGACACAGAGAGAGAGACACACACAGAGTGAGAGAGACATAGTATACTATGGGGCAGGTAGACAGGGCAGGCAGGGTAGGTAGTCAGGCTAGGTAGGTAGTCAGAGCAGGCGGGACAGGTAGAGAGCGTCAGACACAGAGTGAGAGAGAGAGACACTCACAGAGAGGGATAGAGACACAGTGAGAGATACGAGAGACAGAGTGAAAGAGACTAGACACACACACTAGACATTTTTCACCAAATTGTTTTAAAGGGCCTAGCACTCCTATTTTTGAGTGACTAAACATACTTACCTTCCCTGGAGAAGATGGCCTGGCACCCCTGTAGGACCTGGACAGAAGAAAAAGGCTACTCACCTTCCTCACTGGGCTTCAACCTGCAATGTTCTGCTTCCAGGACCTGGACATGACATGACAAAAAAAGGTTCAATTACATCATCTTTAGACACAAAGAAGAATTGATATGTCCATATTTCGGACATAGAAATATATCATTGATGAACTATTTAGGTATCTAATTCATTAGAGCTATAGTAGTCGATCTGGCGCCCCGGGCCCAGACAGAAGTGAGGGAAGAACACGTCAATCTAGTGTGCTATACTACTTGTGTTACTAAGCAGGTGATTGTTTCACTGCTGCCAAGGCTCCAGGATGAAGGTGGACAGGCTGGTGAGAGCCACATGGGCCGTGCTGGGGATCTGCTGGGGATCGAGAGGAACATGTTTCCCTCCTCTACACAGATTCACAGTTAACAATCATAAACAATTCAACTGCTCTTCCATGGGGAGTTGTCTGCTGTGGTGTCACCCTCCCCTGTTGTTGTTGTTGTTGTTGTTGTTGTTGTTGTGAGCTCATGTGTATCACTCACCCATAGAAGAGCAACAGGAGCGCCAGGCTAGTGAGAACAGATGACCGAGGTCACAGGGACGATGTCGTTACACTGTGGAAACAGAGCCCAACGCATCCCTCAGTGTGTCATATACAACTACATTCTTAAAAGGTCAATTGTGTCATTTTCCAGTCATCTTCATGTACAAAGCTACACTCCCTCAAAATGCTCTGTTTTCAATGGGTCCAAGATCAGGGGATTGCAGGTTCAAGACCTGCCGAGGCTTGGAAGAGATAGAAGGCAGAGTTAGGTAAATATCCTACTTACAAGTAAGTAACTCAAGGAGGATCTGAAGACTCCCAGACTCTCATCTGGGTTGTGTTGTCTCTCTCTCTCTCTCTCTCTCTCTCTCTCTCTCTCTCTCTCTCTCTCTCTCTCTCTCTCTCTCTCTCTCTCTCTCTCTCTCTCTCTCTCTCTCTCTCTCTCCTCTCTCTCTCTCTCTCTCTCTCTCTCTCTCTCTCTCTCTCTCTCTCTCTCTCTCTCTCTCTCTCTCTCTCTCTCTCTCTCTCTCTCTCTCTCTCTCTCTCTCTCTCTCTCTCTCTCTCTCTCTCTCTCTCTCTCTCTCTCTCTCTCTCTCTCTCTCTCTCTCTCTCTCTCTCTCTCTCTCTCTCTCTCTCTCTCTCTCTCTCTCTCTCTCTCTCTCTCTCTCTCCCTCCCTCTCCCTCCCTCCCTTAAGGCATGTCCGAGAAGGAGAAAGAGGGGGGGGGGATCGATCGGTTACGTCAGAAGACCTTGAATTCGGCCAGCCGAATCAAAACACATCGACAGGCCGCATGTAATTGCTACACTTCACACTGCGTTTCTTATCATCAGCGGGGGTTAAAAAGTGATGTTTTCTCGGATGAACGCCCGGCAGACCGTTAGAACCACCCTGTCATCTCTCTGTGCACGCCGTCGTTAATGGACGTTATCAAAGGATGCAGTCAATAAACGACCCAGAGTCTCTTGTATTTACAAAGCAAGGCTGATGGCGATATCATTCTAGATAGATATAGATAGACACAAGGGACCAGGGACTCTGGGCTCATCTACTGAGCTGCTGGGGTGATAGTCTGAAGAGCAGTTTCCCTCTCTAAAAACCAGGCTCTGTCTCCGGTGTTAAAACGTCTCACAGTAACGCTCTGATCTAATTAAACTGGTCTCCCCTGGCCTCCAAAAATAGACACAGAGAAGAAGCTAACATTAGGTAGAGTGTCCCCAATGACAACACTACACAGACAGAGACATAGACAAAGACAAAGACATACACACGTGCGCACCAGGGTTTCCGTTAACCGGTAATTCCCGGACTTAGTCCGGTAAAATTTATTGAAGTCCGACAAAATGAAAACTCGTCGGACATTTATGTCCGGTGAAAATAATTCCCTCTAAGCACAATTTGAATACAATTCGCTAAAGTTCACATTCTGATTCCTTCTATTTTAAAAAAGACGAATATATAGGCTATGTATTTCTTTTATTATGATATGATTTGACACCGGCATGATGATGTCTCCTAATGTGTAGGCTGCCTATGCGAAACAGCGGTTGTTTCCGGTGTGCGCTATAACTCGTGCACAATCGAGTCGAGGCAGAGAGGAGGATAGCGATGTTTCTCTCTGTGATAGTGTGATTATGCAAGCCTTTTCTGAAAGGGATGAGAACCCGATTGTTTCAGCTTCTCCCAGGGAGAAAGTGGTAGAGTTACCATCCTCCCCGAGTCCTACCATACCATCCGCTGACAGCCTATC
Organism: Nansenia antarctica; assembly: GCF_963989245.1. Classification (NCBI taxonomy): domain Eukaryota; kingdom Metazoa; phylum Chordata; class Actinopteri; order Argentiniformes; family Microstomatidae; genus Nansenia; species Nansenia antarctica. The sequence continues at coordinate 56,012,952 of NC_137676.1, forward strand.
TCTCCCGGTAACCGGCGAGCGATTGCGTGTCGCTCAAGTAGCTGATCAGTCATTAAACAAATGTTTTTTACATGCAGCTAGTGAGGAATCTGAAATAGGGGGCAACGTAGTTTATTTCCTTAACGATGGGATATTAATGCGTAAATGGTCTCCTCCTAATGCAAATGGTTGTGAGTGGAATACTGTAAAACAAGTGGTTGTGCCTGTGGGTTATAGACAACAGGTGTTATCTGTAGCACATGAGAGCCAGTGGTCAGGACATTTAGGTATAACTAAAACTTATCAGCTGATATTGAAACATTTCTTTTGGCCCGGACTGAAGGCGGGTGTTGCCAAGCACTGCCGCTGTTGCCATACTTGTCAGATGGCGGGTAAGCCTAATCAATCCATTCCACCCGCACCATTGCATCCCATTCCTGCTATAGGGGAGCCATTTGAACGTGTAATAATTGATTGTGTTGGACCTTTGCCTAGGACTAAAAGTGGAAGTCAGTATTTGCTCACTACTATGTGCGCTGCTACTCGTTTTCCCGAAGCTGTTCGGTTGCGTAACATATCAGCTAAACGAAATGCGTTCCCAACCAGCGAGACCTGGTTATAGAAATGACGTTGTTTTATTGATAAAAAAAAGGGTCAAACTGGAAAGAGAAAATAGAAAACTCACATTAATCCCAAACAATTTAACAAACTTCAGTTAACGTAATGTGGAGTCCGTTCATTGATCGATGCTGTCTGTTCAGTTCCCAGAGGCGCCCGTTCAGCGCTGGACATATAGCGCGCATGCGAATCATGTTATATTATTATATATTATATAGCTCGCATCTAATCGTATCGGATGAGAAATAGACATTAAATGGCATATATAGGCCGCTACACAACAGTAATCACCGCGACAAACAGCTATATTAGATTTGGAAAAAAATATATATAATTTTGAAAAAAATTATTTTTATTATATTTTAATATGTCCGGAATATATCACGTTTGTCCGGTAAATCGAAATCTTCCCGGACACGATGTCCGGCGGCAATTTTTTCTAACGGAAACCCTGGTGCGCACACACACACACACACACACACACACACACACACACATCATTGACTATTGAGACGCACAGGTAAATTACCTGCAGGTAATTAATGATGAGTTAGGCTCTTGTTGGACCCAGGTCCGGGAGAGGGCAGTAAACAAACACGATTATTTATTCGCCATTTTTTTACCAGATGGTGACTTAATGAGACAAAGCTGTCACCGTTTAAATGACATGGAGGGGGGGGAGAGAGGTGGGAGGGAGAGAGAGAGAGGTGGGAGGGATGAGAGAGGTGGGAGGGAGAGAGAGAGGTGGGAGGGAGAGAGAGAGGTGGGAGGGAGAGAGAGGTGGGAGGGAGAGAGGGGTGGGAGGGAGAGAGAGAGGTGGGAGGGAGAGAGAGAGGTGGGAGGGAGAGAGAGGTGGGAGGGAGAGAGGGGTGGGAGGGAGAGAGAGAGGTGGGAGGGAGAGAGAGGTGGGAGGGAGAGAGAGGTGGGAGGGAGAGAGAGAGAGGTGGGAGGGATGAGAGAGGTGGGAGGGAGAGAGGGGTGGGAGGGAGAGAGAGAGAGGGTGGGAGGGATGAGAGAGGTGGGAGGGAGAGAGAGAGAGAGGTGGGAGGGATGAGAGAGGTGGGAGGGAGAGAGAGAGAGGTGGGAGGGATGAGAGAGGTGGGAGGGAGAGAGAGAGAGAGGTGGGAGGGATGAGAGAGGTGGGAGGGAGAGAGAGAGAGAGGTGGGAGGGATGAGAGAGGTGGGAGGGAGAGAGAGAGAGGTGGGAGGGATGAGAGAGGTGGGAGGGAGAGAGAGAGAGGTGGGAGGGAGAGAGAGAGAGAGGTGGGAGGGAGAGAGAGAGAGGTGGGAGGGAGAGAGAGAGTGAGTGGGAGAGAGAGAGAGGTGGGAGGGATGAGAGAGAGAGAGTGAGTGGGAGAGAGAGAGGTGGGAGGGAGAGAGAGAGAGAGGTAGGAGGGAGAGAGAGGTGGGAGGGAGAGAGAGAGAGGTGGGAGGGAGAGAGAGAGGTGGGAGGGAGAGAGAGAGAGGTGGGAGGGAGAGAGAGAGAGAGGTGGGAGGGATGAGAGAGGTGGGAGGGAGAGAGAGAGAGAGGTGGGAGGGAGAGAGAGAGTGAGTGAGTGGGAGAGAGAGAGAGAGAGGTGGGGTAAAGATAACCATAAACCTCATGGCAAATTTGAACAAGGTCATAATAAAGTTGTAAATGGCCGCAAAACGACAGGAGTGAAGAGCGCCCGTGATTTATGACTGTCTAATGAAATAGAGAGATGTGTGGTGGTGGGGGGGGGGTGACCTATGTGTGGTGGTGGTGGGGGGGGGGGGGGTGACCTCTGTTAAGTCAGAGATTCAGCCAGCAGGGTGTGGGGGAATTAATTACACACACAGACACACACCAAGGAACATGGAACAATCGTTTCAGATTTCTCTCCTCTTCTCCTCCGCCTGCACCACTATTAACATGGAGCACGGAGGTTAATATTTAGGCTACCCATAATGCAACGTAATGGCGGGGGCGGTTAAAAAGTGTCTGAGCAATGTTTGACTGACGGCCGATTAAACAAGAATGGTTCTGTCTTCCTGACTGCTTTTTTTTATGAAGTCTCGTTTTATATGACAATAATCCATTCATAGGAAGCACACATGCACACACACGCACGTACGCTTTATATGACAATAACCCATTGATAGGAAGCAAACACACGTACACAAACACACCCGCACACACACACTTTACATGACAATTATCCATTCATATAAAGCACACACATTTTTAGACTTGACAAAGGCTACGGCCGAAACCGTCGTCTTAATAAATCACTTTTTTGGCATCTGGAACCTGAGTGTGCGGCTTCTATCTAACACACACACACACACACACACACACACACACACACACACACACACACAGCCGCCCAACCACCTCTGCTGACTCTACTCTCCCCAGTAACCACCCTGCCACCGTACAGGCCCCCTCAGTCCTCCCTCAGTCCTCCCCTGCAGGCCTCCGTCACATTAAGCCGGTGCCTCGTTCTGTCTAACTGAATAATGACCGGCCCGCTCCGCACTGGCACCTCAGCTACAAGGTCAGAACTGAGCCTCCTATAGAGAGACAGACACAGAGACACAGCCTCCTATAGAGACACAGAGACAGAGACACAGCCTCCTATAGAGACACAGACACAGAGACACAGAGACACAGAGACAGAGACAGAGACACAGCCTCCTATAGAGACACAGAGACAGAGACACAGCCTCCTATAGAGACACAGAGACAGAGACACAGAGACACAGCCTCCTATAGAGAGACAGAGACACAGAGACACAGCCTCCTATAGAGAGACAGACACAGAGACACAGCCTCCTATAGAGACACAGCCACAGACACAGAGACACAGCCTCCTATAGAGAGACAGACACAGAGACACAGCCTCCTATAGAGACACAGAGACAGACACAGAGACACAGCCTCCTATAGAGACACAGAGACAGACACAGAGACACAGCCTCCTATAGAGACACAGAGACAGAGACACAGCCTCCTATAGAGACACAGAGACACAGAGACACAGCCTCCTATAGAGACACAGAGACACAGCCTCCTATAGAGACACAGCCTCCTATAGAGACACAGAGACAGAGACACAGCCTCCTATAGAGACACAGACACAGAGACAGAGACACAGCCTCCTATAGAGACACAGAGACAGAGACACAGCCTCCTATAGAGACACAGACACAGAGACACAGCCTCCTATAGAGACACAGAGACAGACACAGAGACACAGCCTCCTATAGAGACACAGAGACAGAGACACAGCCTCCTATAGAGACACAGAGACAGAGACAGAGACACAGCCTCCTATAGAGACACAGAGACAGAGACACAGAGACAGAGACACAGCCTCCTATAGAGACAGACACAGAGACACAGCCTCCTATAGAGACACAGACACAGAGACAGAGACACAGCCTCCTATAGAGACACAGAGACAGAGACACAGAGACAGAGACACAGCCTCCTATAGAGACAGAGACAGAGACACTGCCTCCTATAGAGACACAGACACAGAGACAGAGACACAGCCTCCTATAGAGACACAGAGACAGAGACACAGAGACAGAGACACAGCCTCCTATAGAGACACAGACACAGAGACACAGCCTCCTATAGAGACACAGAGACAGAGACAGAGACACAGCCTCCTATAGAGACACAGAGACAGACACAGAGACACAGCCTCCTATAGAGACACAGACACAGAGACACAGCCTCCTATAGAGACACAGAGACAGAGACACAGCCTCCTATAGAGACACAGAGACAGAGACACAGCCTCCTATAGAGACACAGAGACAGAGACACAGAGACAGCCTCCTATAGAGACACAGACACAGAGACACAGCCTCCTATAGAGAGACAGACACAGAGACAGAGACACAGCCTCTTATAGAGACACAGAGACAGAGACACAGCCTCCTATAGAGACACAGACACAGCCTCCTATAGAGAGACAGACACAGAGACACAGAGAGAGAGACAGAGACAGAGACACAGCCTCCTATAGAGACACAGAGACAGAGACACAGCCTCCTATAGAGACACAGAGAGAGAGACAGTGACACAGCCTCCTATAGAGAGACAGACACAGAGACAGCACACTGCCATGCCAACGAGGGAACAGCAGATAGATACAGTGTAGACCAGGGGTCTGCAACCTTTACTATCAAAAGAGCCATTTTTGACCAAACAAAGAAATAAATCTGTCTGGAGCCACAAAACATATTTGAATCTTATAATGAAGGTAACAGGCCTGGCAAATGTATTTGCATAGCACATATGCATACAACCGAATGCAAACGTATTGTGCTTTACAAAACAATAAATGCATAAAACATAAAAACATGTGCAATAAAATAACAGTTTAAAAAGTTAAACACTATGACAGTGTAAACTATGGCATTGTTTTAACAGAGTAGATGTAATTCACTGTATTCGGAGACTTTGTAACAAAAACAAGAAGGCTATAAGCAACAGGCGAACAAAATGCGAACATTAGTCTGCGTTCGTAAATTCGCTCTGGAAATCAAATCTGATCACTCATGGAATGCCTCTTGTCCAATCAAATGACTTGTTCCCTTCATGACGTTGAACCTAGTGTATGTGTAACAGAGTTGGGAATGTATGTTTAGTTGTGGTGAATGTAGATGAGTTTCGCCGTGCTTTGAGCAGCCCTGGTTGTTGTTGGAGCCCCCCTTTGGAGTTTGGGTGTACTGCAGGTCTGCACGTTCTTTTGTCCTTCTCTTGTTGCCGTACTTGCGGTGGTGCGTCAGAACATGGCCGCCACCTTAATGGGTATGTGCGTGATGTGAAATGCTCCTCGTGTTTTGTTGTTTGTATGGAGAATCTTGTAATGTAGGGTGAAGGTGTTGGTGTAGTACTGTGCTGTTTGTTTTTACATGTATTGTGATGATGTGATGTATTGTGATGATGTGAAACAGAACATTTATTGTATGTTGTTTTGAACGTGCAGATTCACAAGCAGACCAGAGAAGAATTGTGTTCTATATGTCTTCTCTGCAGGTATGTCGCTCCACATGTTGTTTGTAATTGTTATTTGTAATGTTTGAGGGAAGTTTGTGTTCTTTCTGTGAACAAATTGTCCTGATGTGAAATGTACATAGACGGTGGTGGGAGAACATGGCCGCCACCTTAATGGATTCACAAGCAGACCAGAGAAGAATTGTGTTCTATATGTCTTCTCTGCAGGCCAAATAAAAGAATTGATTGAAAGAAGTTTGGCTGTTTGACCATCGTTACACTGGTGCCGTGACACGTCGATCTCAAGATCAGCTGAACGCCGATCTCCGTGGATGCTGCGTGGATGCCAGGTCTTAGTGTGATAGATCAAGTGTGGTCAGAGTATTATAGTAAATGGTCATTCAGTCTGAGGTCTGTGATTACATCAGTTTAAAAAGTGCTTTGATTGTTTTGGTTTTTATGTCCTGCTGTAACTCTATATTTTTTTTTGAACATTATCATTATTATTATTTTTTCATTCAGTAATATTACACAACGCAAGTCTGTACCACTATGGCTCAGAGGCCAGGTTTTAATGATGAGATTTTTGCCAGCCCAGTGTTGCCTATGGGGAGGGGTGCATGGGGGGCATGTCAGAGCAGAGCAGACAGTGCTGTCATCGATGGGTTGAATAGTAGGGAGGTGGGGTGTTCCCAGTTGTTTACTGACAGTGGTAGAGGCATAGGGTCAGGTCAGGACCCAGGTTGTGCTGCTGTCGGACAGTTTACAGGGGAGGCTCCTCCCACATCCACACCCAGTGTTAATGACACTGAAGCTCTTCATCACCTTTCAGACATGATGGGTCAGCTAGGTGCTCAGATTGGCGAGTCCATTGTAACCAAGTTAATTTCAGCTGGTGTAGTTCACTCAAGTAGTATGAGCAGTGCACACCTCAACTGCACATCGCCTCCAGATCCTGTAACTGATCCTAATGTTGTTAGACAGGAGGTTCCGTGCGTTACTGTGAATGTAACATCAGACAGGGAACCACCAATGTTCCGAGGTGATAGTTCTGATAAGTGTTCAGTCCAGGACTGGATTGACATGTCTAAAGCTTATCTGAGAAAGCAGAAATGTCCAATGCATGAACAGGCTGAGGAGATACTGGCAAGGCTGATGGGTAAGGCAAAGGATGTTGTGAGGGTTGGTTTGCGAAGCGATCAGACACTTGATGTGAAGCAGAACCCTGATCTCATCTATGATATCCTTCTCAAGTACTTCAGTGATGTGTCATCATGCCTCCCGTTGTCAGATTTCTATGCCACTCTACCCAGACCCAATGAGAACCCTGTAGACTACTGGTTGAGGATCAACAAAGCAGCTGATGTAGCTGGTGAGGGCCTTCGCAGACAAGGTAGGAGGATGGAGAACGTGGGTGAAGAGGTAGCACGGATGTTTGTCAGGCATTGCCCGGACTCTGGACTATCCCGTATTCTGGAATGCAAGGCTATTGAGGAGTGGAGCTCACGAGACATACAGTTGAAGATTGATAATTATCAGAGAGAGCTGAGAGCCTCTGGCAGGACCGGTAGTTCTGTGCCATTGAAGAGCCATGCCACCGCCCTCCACACTGTGCAGTCTCATCCAGAGCCTTCGATTCAGTCTGTGTCTGAGCAGTGTTCCACCCAGTACCCCCCTGCTCCTGCCCATAGTCCAGTGTACCACACACAGTGTCCGCCTTCTACCCTCATTCCTTCCCAGGACCATGCTTTAGGCCAGCTTCCGTACCACTCCTCCGCGACTGCTGTGGCCCAGAACACTCAGCAATCTGAAGACAGGATTCTTGCTCGCATTATGGAGAGGCTGGAGCAGATGATGGGGAAAGTGCAGCAGCGTGACAGTGCTCCTCGTGGCGGACGATACCAGGGTGGCGCCCGTGAGAAGGCCTGCCGAGTCTGTGATGACAGTAGACACACTACCATCTCACACTGCATGTCAGAGAGGCTGTGCTTAGTCTGTTTAGCCCCAGGTCACACAAAAGTTGAGTGTCCCACCAGGTCGTCCCGAGCACCTCAGCCTCAGGGAAACTAGGTGGCCTGTATTCAGAGGGAGAAAGTATAGGTCGCCAAGTAAACTCCCATTGTGAGGACGAATCTAGTGCTGAGACAGTGTATATAGCTCTCAAAAGCTCAAGTGATAACTCTGAAGATATTGTTTATCAGAATACGCATACAATTAGTGGTAGTGACAGCCTTTTCTACACACCTGTGACAGTTGGTAATACAGTGACTCTAAATGCTATGCTAGACAGTGGGTCTATGGCTTGTACAATGAGTAAGACGGCAGAGGGAAAGCTTAGAGAGGTTGGAGTTGCTACAGAGCATAACCAGTTCAGTTCAAATGTGGTGCTTGTTGGCTGTGGTGGTCGCCGTGTCAAGCCTGAGTCAGCTTTCAACGTGGAAATGGAGGTGTATGGCTGTAGGATTATGGTTCCCACTCTGGTAGTTGAAGGCCAGCATGATGAGTTGATACTAGGCACCAATGTTATTAAATATATCCTCCGGCAGTATAAGCAATGTGATGGCTACTGGAAGGCTGTGTCTACGCCCTGTCCTGCTGGCGATCCAGAATCTGAACAGTTTCTCTCGATGCTCGCTGGTCTGAACCGTTGGCGAGGTGACGTCATACCTGACAAGATAGGCACAGTCAGGTGCAACTCAGCCGTGTGTCTTGAGCCTGGTCGGGAGTACCTGATGTGGGGCAAGCTACCCAAGTCCACTATTGTGTCTCCTGGTAGCGCTGTGATGACAGAGCCCACATCGTGTCGCTCAGCTCCAAGAGGGGTTCTGGTGGCCAGAGTTGTTACTCCTTTGTGGGGAGACGGATGGGTTCCATTGAAGCTGATCAACTCGTCCGACAGGCCCGTCTTGGTAAGACGCAATGCTAAATTGGCCGACGTCTTCTCCTGCATTGCGCTCGAGGACATGGATGAGACCGGACCTGCTGAGGTCCCACTACTCAGTTGCTGTCAAGTAACCCCGTCCAGTGAAAATGCGGCCCGCACTGTTGATGAGGAACTGAAGTACATGGGATTGAGTGGGCTCGACATACACTCCTGTGACGTGTCTGAACAGTGTAGAAGCAAGATGGCTGACCTGGTTGTGCGCTACAAGGACATCTTCTCACGCCATCACCTGGATTGTGGAGAGGCAAAGGGCTTCATACATCGCATTCACCTCTCAGATCACAGGCCATTCCGGCTCCCATTCAGACGAGTGCCCCCCAGTCAGTATCAGAAGTTGCGCCAAGTACTGAGTGAGATGGAGGAGAAAGATATAATCAGGAAGTCAACCAGTGAATATGCATCTCCGTTGGTTCTTGTATGGAAAAAGAACGGAGATCTCCGTATCTGTACAGACTTTCGCTGGCTGAACAAGAGGACCCTGAAGGATGCTCACCCTCTCCCTCACCAGGCCGACTGCTTAGCTGCACTTGGAGGTAACTCCTTGTTTAGTACTATGGATCTAACCTCAGGGTTTTATAACATGCCACTACACGAGGATGACAGAAAGTACTCTGCCTTTACAACACCTATGGGCTTGTATGAGTATAATCGCCTCCCGCAGGGCCTCTGTAATAGTCCTGGGAGCTTCATGCGTATGATGACTAGCATTTTCGGAGACCAGAACTATCTGAGCTTACTGGTTTATCTGGATGATTTATTGGTGTACGCCCCTGATGAGAGGACAGCTCTGGAACGCTTGGAGATGGTGTTCAGTAGACTGCGTGGTCATAACCTGAAATTGGCCCCCAAGAAGTGTTTTTTTCTCCGGAAATCCGTCAAATTCCTCGGCCACATAATTAATGACAACGGTGTGTTGACTGATCCCAGCAAAGTTGAGAGCATCGCAAAGATGACAAGTGCTGACCTGATGGAAGCGGACGGTGTAACCCCCTCACAGAAACGAATCAGATCTTTCTTGGGGATGATCAATTATTACCAGCACTTTGTGCCTAGCTTCTCCGCTATTGCAAAGCCTCTCTTCTCTCTGTTGACGGGCCAGAAGAGAAAAGGGAAGGTGAAACAGTCCAAACAAAGGTCACAAAGCAGGAAGTTGAAGGTTACTGACTGGACCCCCGAAACGGAGCAGGCTTTCCAGAAGCTGAAAACGGCGCTGGTTGAGACGGCTGTCCTGGCTCACCCTGATTTCAGCCGTCCCTTCATGCTGTCAACGGACGCGTCCCTTGATGGCATCGGTGCTGTCCTGTCGCAGATCCAAGAGGGTGAAGACCGAGCGAGGCCAATCGCATTCGCCAGCAAGTCCCTCTCTCAGTCTCAGAGAAACTATCCAGCCCATCGGTTGGAATTCCTAGCCTTGAAGTGGAGTGTCTGTGACAAGTTTAGCCATTGGTTGAAGGGGCATGATTTCACTGTTTGGACGGACAATAATCCATTGACTCATATCATGACGAAGCCCAAGCTGGACTGCTGCGAGCAACGATGGGTGGCTAAGTTAGCGAGCTATAACTTCGACATCAAGTACGTGCCAGGCCCACAGAATGTTGTCGCTGATGCCTTGAGTCGTGTGCCTTTCGTCAAGCAGAGAGTCAGTCACAGATTACTTGAAGAGCCCTACAAGAATCTCCTCTCCGAAGTCCAGGATGTGTCGAGTGCTTCTGTACAGGACGCCTTCCGGTCGTCCAATGATAGTGGTGACACTCCACGCCAGGCAGAGAGTTACGCTCAAAGTGTCCCATCACCTCTGCATGTCCACGCTCAGTCTATGGAGATGGATGAAGTGTCTGTTGTTCTACAGTCATATGACGATCTGTGGGAGGTCGGAGCAAGAACGCGCGCTGTAGCAGTCTTGCACCATTTGCCTCAGTTAGTCCCAGGTGGTCAGGACTCACTTCCTGCTTACAGTGAGAAGGAACTCCGGGATGAACAGCTCAGAGACAGGACTCTCTCTCGAGTCTTGTACTATGTGGAGAGACATCGGAGACCCTCCAGGAGAGAGAGAGATAAGGAATCAGTCACAGTCATGAGGTACCTGAAGCACTGGGAGAAACTTGTTGTGAGCAATGGGATACTCTACAGAGTCTCGAGGGATCAAGTCGTGAAGTCAAAACGCCGCCAGTATGTGGTTCCTGAGTCTAAGAAAGTTGAAGTTCTGAGAGGTGTTCATGACCATGCTGGCCATCAAGGTCAGTTCAGGAGTCTTGGCTTGGCCAGACAGAGGTTCTTCTGGCTCAACCTCGACAGAGACGTAAGAGACTACGTCCGTAACTGCCAGCGGTGTATTGTCAGTAAGACTGTTGAACCTGCTGCGAGGGCGCCTTTGCAGAGTATCACATCAACCAGGCCACTTCAGCTGGTTTGCATTGATTTCTGGTCAGCGGAGGACTCAAGGAACAAGTCAGTTGATGTGTTAGTTGTTACTGACCATTTAACAAGAATGGCCCAGGCATTCCCCTGCAAAGATCAGTCAGCCAAACAGGTGGCGAGAGTTCTATGGGACAAGTTCTTCTGCGTCTTTGGGTTCCCAGAACGTATCCACAGCGACCAGGGAGCTAGCTTCGAGAGTCAACTAGTGAGTGAGCTGCTCAGAGTCTCCGGTGTCAGAAAGTCGCACACAACCCCGTATCACCCGATGGGTAACGGTAGTGTGGAACGTTTCAATAGAACTCTCGGTAACATGATCCGAGCGCTTGAACCAGAGGCAAAAATCAACTGGCCGAGGCGTTTGCAAACTCTGACGTTCATGTACAATAGCACAGCGCATGAGTCAACTGGCTATGCACCTTTCTATCTGATGTTTGGGCGTACTCCTCGTCTCCCTGTCGATATACTCTTCCGGACAGTCCTGAATGATCCAGCTGTGGTCAGCTACGACAAGTATGTGATGTCTCTCACGAAGGATCTGAGAGAAGCTATGGTCATAGCCCAGGAACATGTCATAAAAGAACAGCACCGTCACACAGAGCTCTACAACAGACGAGTAAAAGGGCCCACCATTGACGTCGGAGACCGTGTGCTGTTGGCGAACAAGAGAGAGAGAGGAAAGAGAAAGGTGGCTGATCGTTGGGAGTCTACTGTATACACTGTGGTGGATAGGAACTCTGAGACTCACACATATAGGATACAAGACACTGTCACTGGACGAGAGAAGGTAGTCCACCGTAATCTATTGTTGTTGGTGAACTTTCTGCCGGTGTATGATACGAGTGTGATCTCTGACCCAGTTTCATCCCTGTCTGCTGTTCATACATCAAATGAGCCAAGTGACATGTCCGTGTCGGAAGTGGAACAGGATTCCTTGCCTGGGGAAGTGAGTAGAGGAACCGCGTTCGAGTCGGAGAGAGTGGATTCCTGTCCTGGGAGTGAGGGAGGGGAGGTTGAAGACATGGAGTATGGGGGAAGAGCTGTTCGGGAGAGGGATGTTCCCTTGACTGTTCCAGAGCCCAAGGATCCCAAGGGAAGAACCCTGGAGTGGGTCACCCAGTTACCATTCCCTGACCACTCACGGACAGAGGCTACTAACACTGTAGTGTCTTCAGTCTCGTTTGCCCCTCAGAGGGTTCCCGAGCAGATGGCTGAGGAGCAAATGGTAGATCAGTCCAATAACTCTGATTCTAGATTTGTGGTTAGCGCTGATGATTGTACTGATGTTTCTGGTAACACAAATCAGACAGATGATGCTAGTGACACACAGCGTACTGACACTTTAGCTTCTGTCACACAGTGTGAACATCCTAGTACAGTCACACAGGTCAAGTCCAAGTTTGGTCGCCTTATCAAACCAGTTGACAGATTGATTTATACTATGTCAGGACAAGACATTATCCAAGACACTAAGTCAAACATTCGAGCTGTTTGCAGGTCAGTGTTCCAGGCTTCCCACAGTTAGATAAGCCGAAGCTCAGTTCAGTGCATGTATACACTGTGCACACTGACATCCTATGACATATAGGTTTGTTCGTTATTCTGATTGTTTCATAAGAGGTTGTGGCCTCTTGAAGGCTAGTAATACACAGTGAAAAAAGGGTCTTGTGGGGTGTAGAACGCATCCTACCGCCAGTAGTTGGTTGGAGAGATAGTTTACCTCTCTTTCCACTTCATCCTTATAGGATACTTTTCAAGTTGGCTGTCCTGTCCTTTGGCGGCCCTATGTAATAGTGTAAAAAGTAAAAAGTAGTATTTAAATGTATAGTTGCTGCTCAAGGTTGGCGAAATTCAGGGGAGGTGGGTGTAACAGAGTTGGGAATGTATGTTTAGTTGTGGTGAATGTAGATGAGTTTCGCCGTGCTTTGAGCAGCCCTGGTTGTTGTTGGAGCCCCCCTTTGGAGTTTGGGTGTACTGCAGGTCTGCACGTTCTTTTGTCCTTCTCTTGTTGCCGTACTTGCGGTGGTGCGTCAGAACATGGCCGCCACCTTAATGGGTATGTGCGTGATGTGAAATGCTCCTCGTGTTTTGTTGTTTGTATGGAGAATCTTGTAATGTAGGGTGAAGGTGTTGGTGTAGTACTGTGCTGTTTGTTTTTACATGTATTGTGATGATGTGATGTATTGTGATGATGTGAAACAGAACATTTATTGTATGTTGTTTTGAACGTGCAGATTCACAAGCAGACCAGAGAAGAATTGTGTTCTATATGTCTTCTCTGCAGGTATGTCGCTCCACATGTTGTTTGTAATTGTTATTTGTAATGTTTGAGGGAAGTTTGTGTTCTTTCTGTGAACAAATTGTCCTGATGTGAAATGTACATAGACGGTGGTGGGAGAACATGGCCGCCACCTTAATGGATTCACAAGCAGACCAGAGAAGAATTGTGTTCTATATGTCTTCTCTGCAGGCCAAATAAAAGAATTGATTGAAAGAAGTTTGGCTGTTTGACCATCGTTACGTATGCTCCGGCGCTCTCAGAGCGAATTTACGAACGTAGTCTGAGTTAGTTTGGCGACGCGCTTGTGTCTGTGTAATTTGAGTATCGTTATACACCTTATATAATGGCTGCAATGCCCATGTCTGGTGTTTATTTCATCAGCTTTTAAACACAACAGCCTCACAAATGTCCTCCCCCATCTTTCAGCTGTATCATCTCAATGATGTCTTCTTCAGAGTTCACACACCTGCGTAGAGGCGCTGTCTGCTCAGATATTGTTCCCGTCGCTTGACTCACCGCAGGCCATTGAGCTGGATGCTCTATTCTCTCATCCCCAGCTGGATACTTTTCAGCAGATGCAGTGTGCTTGTTCTGGAAATGTCTTTCAATATTAGTACTTGTTTTGTTGTTAGCCAATTTCTCGCCACAGATCAAGTATACCGTTAAGCCGTAAAAGCAGCAACACATCTGGCCAAGCAGTATTCAATTCCCTATTTGCCTCCGCGACTTTACATTTTTTGGATTTGGAATACATAGCTAGAGAGACCCAAGATAATTTCAAGATATTAAGCTATTAATAAGCTATTAGCCACCACTATTGACATTCTACAAAAATAAGAAAAGGCGCTAGGTGGTTAATTAACGTAGATAGGCCTTGACGCATATTTTAGTTGACGAAATATTAAAACATTATTTTAATTCAGTGTATACGCTAGACATTTTTACAATTGGAGAATGTAAGAATCACTTCCAACAATGCTAAATGAAAATGTAAATAAATAAATAACCGTTGTTAATTTCCATAGCCACAGGGAGCCACTGGAGATGGGCAAAGAGCAGCAGGTTGCCGATCCCTGGTCTAGTGACAGGCAGGGCGACACTTTGGGTTCCCAAGAAACTCATCAAGGAAATGAGCCAGATGTTCATGCCAACATCATACAGAATACACATTTGTCTCAGAAATAAAGATGTTCCACTGTATTCCCACTGTATTCAAACGGCGCACTACACACGTGATACTTGTGTTGAAGCATTACATGCTCAGCTCGATCAAACAGGTTTAACAGCAAAACCACGTGCAAGTAATGTATAAGTTATACAACTGTATGTTGATATGTACTGTGATATGAGCCACAGTTATGAGCCCAAAGAACAATAATAATACACCACTCAGACAATGATCTCCTCTCTCTCTCTCTCTCTCTCTCTCTCTCTCTCTCTCTCTCTCTCTCTCTCTCTCTCTCTCTCTCTCTCTCTCTCTGTGTAGATATATGAGGCAAAGCGTTATGATATGCTAATATGATATGCTAATATGCCGTTGGTCCTCCATGTGCTGGCGCCTGGACTCTACCAGACCAGGTGACCTGTGGCGTCTGGCACCATAACATTATCAGCATTATTAGCTCCTTCAAGTCCTGGAAGTTACGAGGTGGAGCCGCCCTGGATCGGACTTGTCGGTCCAGCACATCCCACAGTTTTGTGGTGTGTCCCTCCTCGGACCTCTGTCGGTAGGACCTCACCACTGCTGAGAACCCCACACCTAACCCTGACCCTGACCCTAACTCTAACCCTAACCCTAACCCTGACCCGAACTCTAACCCTAACCCTGACCCTGACCCTAACCCTGACCCTAACCCTGACCCTGACCCCTGACCCCACAAGCCTTGCCTTTTTAGAGATGCTCTGACCCAGTCGTCTGGCCAGAACAATGTGGTCCTTGTCAAAGTCTCTCAGGTCTTTTACTCTCCTACCCATTTCTCCTGCATCCAACATATCAACTTCAACAACTGACTGTTCACTTGCTGCCTAACCTTGACAGGTGCCATGGTAACACAAATGTTATTCACTTCACCTGCCAGTGGTCATAATGTTTGCCTCAGCGGTTGGTAAGGATTACACAGCGTCCATTCAAACACTGTGCATATAAACACTGCAGGGAGTATACCGTAATCACCCACTCATATAATCACTCCATTCATGTTGTTGCAATTCCACCCCAACGGCCTTAAAAATAGCACAAAAACTGTTCTGCTGGTTGTTGACGTGTCTGTACTCTGTGGTAAAGTAGCTGTTGTCCATCACAATTCTGACTGGATTTCTCTGGATTCTAAACCTACCACCAATGCCGGCGGAAACCTAGGAGTACTGTACTGTACATACCCCCCCCATACCCTGCCACGGAAATAGAAATATGCTCTACTTAATGTCATGTCTCTGCATAGGACAAGGCAAGGTAATGTGAATGTACTGTAGAACCTGCCACAACAACGGGGGGGAGGGGGGAGGGGGTTTGAGCTCCCATGTTGTTAGATGATAATGCAACTGGTTA
>NC_137676.1:56033714-56038714 GCF_963989245.1 Nansenia antarctica
TTAGTCCTCCTTTAGCCCTCCTTTAGTCCTCCTTTAGCCCTCCTTTAGCCCTCCTTTAGCCCTCCTCATCTCCACTAAACGGCACAGGGGGCCCATCGTCAGCGTGATGTCTACGACCACCACGGACCAACAATGACCCCCCCCGCCGAGCTGGGATAAGGACCCAGACGGGATGGGGGTGAAAAGCTTGGATTTAGGGCTGACTTTCAATAGATCGCAGTGAGTGAGCTGCTCTGCTACGTACGAAACCCTGTCAGAGAGAGAGAGAGAGAGAGAGAGAGAGAGAGAGAGAGAGAGAGAGAGAGAGAGATTAAGAGAGAGAGATTGAGAGATTGAGAGAGAGAGTAATAATGGCAGGATGGGGCTTGGGGCACCCTGCTTCACATTCTCTTTATAGCTGTGCCATCCCCGGCAAAAAGGAATTGGGAATGCGCCTCGTCCATATTTAATAAAGCGACTTGTTCCACAGATGTTTCTCCAGACATTTTCTGCCTCATAAAACAGGTTATATTATTATTTAATCAACTAACATCTCCTGTTGTGATGATGAGGGGCCCATCAGGTTGTCTTTGATGTGAACATTGACTGGTACATGCATTAGTCAGGACGCGGAGGGAGAGGGGCCCTGCCAACATAACGCTGCTGACTGTACATGGCACATTATGTTGATGGGGAGGGACGATGGCAGTAGGAGAAAACTTCAGTGGCAGTAGAGAAGTAAGAAGTTATGGCGAGGAATCCCAACTTCGTCGTGTGAATCCGACCTGATATCCCCTGACAAAGGGAGTTCATGAAATGTAATCGGAAAGCGTTTCAAAATGGCTTCATCCACTAAAAAAAAGGTGGTGTGAATGTGTCTGTGAAAGTAAGGTGTTATCTAACCGCCAAGACGTTCAGAGGTTGATATTGTGGACAAAACAAACAGACAAAACAGGCCTTTTTCAGTAAACACCACCATGGATGATACGCGCTGAGGCAAATTTTCACCAAAGGCCTTTCCTCCGCGCCTTCCCTCCTAAATCCCCTCAACGCTACCTCAAAGAGAAGCCGTCTGGAATGAATAGGCAACAATGGACTTCTCTTCCGCTTTCACTGAGCGGACGATTTCCAACCACCTTCAGCCGGCGGCGTTTCCCCCCCAGCCCGGGCCGGGGAAGGCTTTGAGGTCCACCTTTGAGAGTGTTGAGGGTGTTTTAAACCCTTTAAGTGTGCGGGCGTCCAGCTGCGCTATGAAAGTGTTGCTTGAGACCGGAACAGGCCTGGCTGCACACCGACATCAAAAGATTAAAGTAGGTGGAGAGATAAACCTCTGCACAGTTAGGGTTCGATCATTTAGGGTTCGATCGCCCTGGAAGAATTCACTGTACTCCCCCAACAGAGGTCCCAGGGGGCTGGGACTCTTAGATTAAAATAACTGCCGTTGTGAAACCAAAATGTGTGTGTTGGGGGCATAATCACGTGGTAAGACACTGATTTGACACATATTTAATAAAGCGACTTGTTCCACAGATGTTTCTCCAGACATTTTCTGCCTCATAAAACAGGTTATATTATTATTTAATCAACTAACATCTCCTGTTGTGATGATGAGGGGCCCATCAGGTTGTCTTTGATGTGAACATTGACTGGTACATGCATTAGTCAGGACGCGGAGGGAGAGGGGCCCTGCCAACATAACGCTGCTGACTGTACATGGCACATTATGTTGATGGGACTCTTAGATTAAAATAACTGCCGTTGTGAAACCAAAATGTGTGTGTTGGGGGCATAATCACGTGGTAAGACACTGATTTGGACATGTTGGCGATCAAAAAGGGGTTTGACCATTTAATGGTCCTCACTTTAGCTTTTGATGACATGGTGGATCAAAACTGACTATCCAGTTATGAGTGGCTTACCCATTTCAACCATAAGCCTGTTGCTGAATAATTTCACAATGGGCGGTGGGGAAATCAATAACATCTTGGGATGATGTGTGGTGCGCTGGTAATGGTTGGATGTGATAGACCCAAAGTGGCACTATTGCACTGCTGCACTTTCTCTTCTGTCAAAAAGTACATGGATTATTTTCTTTTCTTCTTTCTCCAGGGAGCGCAAAAGACCTTCCCGGTAAGTGGGGAAGTGACAAATATGTGAAAAGGCATCCCTATCCAACCGTTGTCTTTTAAGCTGCTCTGCCTTGTCAAATGTTGTAAAATATCTCTCCTATCTCGAAATGTGTGTGAAGCGTGTGTGCAGCCATCTATCGGTGCCTAAAGAGTCTTGATAATGCCACTCTCTTTTCACTTGTCACTCGGTTGACTTTTCAGCTACCTTCCTACTCTGAGAGGCTTGATAACTACTTGAGATGTCTACTTTTCCTTCTTCCTGTGTCAAGAGCTTTACAGGTAATACAACATTTTAAAATAAAGGATAATTGGCCAACTTTGGTATCGATGGCTGTTAAGTAACAGTCAATCACAATATTGCTTTGTTTATTTTATTGTTTTTTATCTGGACTGAGTGCACATTTCAGGGACTATTGAACCGAATCGAAAAAGAGAAAACTATGAAATAATGTAATCTACAGTGGAAAGTGCTTATCTTTTATGATGTTATTTCCATCCTTTTTTTGGAGCAAAGGTATAGAAATTCAAATAATAGATTTCATCTGCCGTTGTGCCTAAGTGCTTCACGGGGGGGGCAAAACTATTGCACTCCCATAATTGATTGACAATTGATGGCACGGCAAATAAAGCATTGTTTATTTGTCGTGAGGAGTGATTGGAGCCCCATACAGATAAGAATAGGAGCCCCATACAGATAATGGAAATTGGCCACAGCTTGAAATCACTTCAGGTACTAAATTATGTTCATGAAAAGGCCAACATGGCAACATCCGGTTTAATCACAGCTGTGAAAAAGAGGAAATATCAAGCCTTAATTTGCCAAACAAAGGATGCAAATGACTTGAGTGAAATATGGAAACTGTGAGTGTGTGTGTGGGGGGTGGATAGCACACAATTACACAACCCTGCATACTGTACTGTAAGCTGTATGCAGTGAAAGCTTGGCCCATAGGATTATGGCCCTCTTCTCTCTACAAACCCCATTCTCAAAGCCACAAGAAGTCTAAGCCGAGTGCATCTCCCTGATTTACTCAGAGAAAAAAGAAAAGAATAAGTCACTTGGTTGCAGGAGTAGCGAGCCCCAAAGAAAAGCAACAAAATCCCTGGGAGTCGAGAGCTAAATCCAGCTTGGAGTTGCACCGCTGCCTTTCGCTAGCAGTTTAATTCCAGTAGCACTGCTCTGCTGTCCAAGTGGCCTCTCAAGTAGAGGGCTTTGGGACTAAACTCCTCTTCTCTATATGCCTTTTGATAACAGAACTGCAATCAGCATGGATAGACCTACAGCACTAAGGACAGCATGGCTAAACAGAACTACAGCTAGCATGGCTAACCAGAACTACAGCTAACATGGCTAAAGAGAACTACAGCTAGCATGGCTAACCAGAACTACAGCTAGCATGGCTAAACAAAACTACAGATAGCATGGCTAAACAGAACTACAGCTAGCATGGCTAACCAGAACTACAGCTAACATGGCTAAAGAGAACTACAGCTAGCATGGCTAACCAGAACTACAGCTAGCATGGCTAAACAGAACTACAGCTAGCATGGCTAAGCAGAACTACAGCTAGCATGGCTAAACAGAACTACAGCTAGCATGGCTAAGCAGAACTACAGCTAGCATGGCTAAAGAGAACTACAGCTAGCATGGCTAAAGAGAACTACAGCTAGCATGGCTAAAGAGAACTACAGCTAGCATGGCTAAACAGAACTACAGCTAGCATGGCTAAACAGAACTACAGCTAGCATGGCTAACCCTTGGTCACACTCTTACTAGTGAAAAAAGTAATCTTGCTTAGGTACTGTACAGTCCTGTACACAGACCAGAGATTATTCAAACGAGTTATACATACCCCTCCATTGAACGGCACCAATAAGACATGGTGAAACGTCAAACCAAAAAAAGCAATTTAGCCAAGGAAAGACATTGTTGATCCACATGTACATCAATACTGAGAACATCTAATTTCCCCACCAAAGAATGACAATGAAAGACCTACAATACAATATTGCTTGTTCTCAGCAAGTCCCAGGGGATCATATTTTTAGTACGATTGGTGTATAATATGTTGGTAATTAAGGAAATGTACAAGCTAACACAAACCAAACAATACAAAGGCAGTGCCTTGACTTTTTGTTATAATTTACCATGCAAACACAGCTATTAAATCTCACGACAAACAATTAGTTGTCAGTTACTTTGATCGTGAAAAAAAGGGGGAGAGCTTTTTTCTTCTTCTTCTTCATTTCCATGTTAATGGGACTGATTTTGGGGAAGGAAAGTAAACACTTCAAAGTTTGGGTCTTAATTACCGTGGAGACAACAGGCGCTGCCTGATGCTGAATATTAACTACCGCAGGGAGGTCAACAGGACAGAACTGAGCAAAAAGGAAGATAAAGAATAACAAACTGCACGATCTGGGACCCCATCTGAATCCTTCACACAATTAATGCACAAGTTGGCCTGAGGACATTGGCCATGCTATCAAATGTGTTGAAATACAGGTCTGGTGTACATGGTCGAACACCCCGTGACCTGACCTGACCTGACCTCACCTGGAAAGACTTCAGGCCTTGAGGTCGCATACAGGTCCTGGCATTACGCAAATGACCTTTGACCTTTTCACCTACGGGAACCTCACAGGTGGAGATGGGGCAGCCCGAGGTCTCGACCTGAGGGGGTGGGAGGGAGGTGGGGGAGAGAGACATGGGGGACAGAGGGGAAAGGAGGGGGGATACTGTAGTACGGAGGGCTCTGGGTAGAGGAGGCTACGCCTTCGGAGGAGACCTCCAGGGACAGCCCAGAGACGGCCCAGGAACTGGGTTCAGGGAGGGAGGGAGGGAGGAGAGGAAGGAGGGGAGGAGAGGAAGGATGAGAGAAAAGAGAGTGA
>NC_137676.1:56041214-56056214 GCF_963989245.1 Nansenia antarctica
AGAAAGAGAGGGGGAGTGGATGAGAGAGAGGGAGTGTGTGTCTGTATGTGAGAGAGAGAGAAAGAGAGGGGGAGTGGATGAGAGAGAGGGAGTGTGTGTCTGTATGTGAGAGAGAGAGAGAAAGAGAGGGGGAGTGGATGAGAGAGAGGGAGTGTGTGTCTGTATGTGAGAGAGAGAGAGAGAGAGAAAGAGAGGGGGAGTGGATGAGAGAGAGGGAGTGTGTGCCCGTATGTTAGAGAGAGAGAGAGAGAGAGAGAGAGAGGGGGAGTGGATGAGAGAGAGGGAGTGTGTGTCTGTATGTGAGAGAGAGGAGAGAGGACAACACACATGTTTCATGGGTCTTCTGATTATTGTAATTAAATGAGTTGTGTACATTGAGAGGAAACACACACACACACACACACACATCAGTTGAGTTGTGAAGGCAGCTTGTGTGTGTAACTGAGGAGGTTATCATGTACAGGTATGGTGGTGCTGCTTGGTGCTGTGACACTTGGCCTGGTATCATATGGGTGGGTAGCATGTTGGTAACAGGGTTGTGTGTGTGTGTGTGTGTGTGTGTGTGTGTGTGTGTGTGGATGGGGGGTTGTGCAGCCCATAGGTTTGTGTGTGTGTGTGTGTGTGTGTATGTGTGTGCATCTGTAGGTGTAGTTGCGTGGCTCATAGGGCGGCACTATCACTTGGTTTGTGTGTGTGTGTGTGTTTGTGTATCTGTGAGTGGCGTTGTGTGTGTGTGTGTGTGTGTGTGTGTGTGTGTGTGTGTGTACCTGCCTGCGCTCCACTGCCCCAGGGGCCCACGGCGTGTGTGTGTGTGTGTGTGTGTGTGTGTATGTGTGTGTGTGTGGGTGTGTGTCGGCCGGGCCTGAGTGGGCAGCGCTGACAGGCACATCAGAAGACAATGAGGAAGGTTCAGAAGGCCCTCCCCCGGGGGCCGCTGGGGCTAAACAGCCTGTTATTGATCTAAATGTGTGTGTGTGTGTGTGTGTGTGTGTGTGTGTGTGTGTGTGTGTGTGTGTGGGTGTGTGTGTGGGGGGGGGGGTGACAGGACTACGAGACATGGGGCAGGCAGGTGAGCACCTCTGGACCTCTGAAGACCTCTGTGGTCTCACTGGACTCTATCTGTCTCTCTCTCTATCTATCTATATCTCTCTCTCTCTCTCTCTCTCTCTCTCTATCTATCTCCCCCCCCCCCACACACACACACACACAGCACGAGAGACTGCTCTAGCTAACCAGGACGGTTCACATCGAAATACCTTCATGACGAGAAAAAAAAAAAAAAAAGTTGTCGGCGATGTGTTCTCACACCTCACACATTCAACAGATTCAGGAAACGGATCGCTCTTTGCCTTAAAGTGCCACTGACGTTGAGAAATATGTTATTCAGCCGAGCGGCCGAAAATGTTTTGTAACTACGCGTTTGCTGAAGGCTCCTTGTACAACCACTGTACAGACTCCTTCAAGTGCCTGCTCTCTCTCTCTCTCTCTCTCTCTCTCTCTCTCTCTCTCTCTCTCTCTCTCTATCTCTCTCTCTCTCTCCCTCTCTCCCTCTCTCCCTCTCTACCTCTCTCTCTCTCTCTCTCCTGTAACAAATGTTCTTCAGGTGAGTGACTATGCATGGGAGAGTGAACACTCTTGTACACACAAACACACTGGCCCCTCCCCTCCCCTCCTCTCCTCTCCCCACCCAACGCACCAAATGGGTATATAATTAAACGACCTGTTGGGACTAGGCTGTTAAATAATTAACGGGAGCCTATTAAGGCTTGGAGCGCGCGGACCAGGGAAGACAGCTGTTTGTGCCTCCCAAAGTGATGCACAATTTAATGGCGGACATTCATGCATTCAGGACGCGGGGAGAAGAGAGACGATGCAACACATGCGACACCGCCGGGGAGAGAGAGAGAGAGACAGAGAGAGAGAGAGAGAGAGAGAGACAGAGAGAGAGACAGAGAGAGAGGGAAGAGACAGAGAGAGAGGGAAGAGACAGAGAGAGAAGGAGAGAGAGAGAGAGATACACAGACAGAGAGAGAGAAGGGGGGGGGGGGAGAGAGAGAGAGAAGGAGAGAAAATTAATGTTGCCCCGAACAGCTTGTGAAGAGCTTTAATTGGCGACAGCATTGTGGTCAGGGTTGTTTGCGAGGCTGTCACGTTCTGAACCAAGTGCCGTGGCTGGAGGAATTACGCCGCGTTTAAGTCGTGGGGGGAAAAAAACAAAAACCCCAGAAGAGGTGAACATTCATTAGACTAACAGCTGGAGTTTAATGTTGGACAGCGGTGCTGAAGGATGTACTGTAAATTAGCTTTAGCTATACAATATGGCTGCCACATTAGTGGACATACTGTCCTAGCATGTATAGGGGGAGGATAATGGCATGGCAGAGGATGTTTTCTTTCTTTTAAAGGTTATTTCTTTCTGAGTAGGGGGGCAGTCCCTCTCATATTTTCCATAGTATGGGATAGAATTAGTGAAGATAGACAGGAAAGTAAGGAGAAGAGGGCATGTCAGCAGGGCATGGGGCTGGATTCTAACCCGTGCCGACATGGGCTATACTGTATGTGTGCACCGTGGACCTCTGGACCACCCCAGGCCACGCAGAGTCTGTTTTCTGAAGTGGAGACTACGGTCTATTGTGTGTTAGGGATTCTGTGGTCTAGTCCTGTCTCGTAGTATCTTATAGTACGGTGAGTCACGTACAGAACTGTATCACTCACTGTATTGGCTAGTTTAGACTTACACTAGGAGCTGCAGGGCACAGTATAAAGCACAGATAAGATTGAGAGAGAGAAAGGCATACAACATAACAAGCATAGAGGGGAAAATCAATACGCGTCATAGCTTTTCAATAAGCTCCCCCAGTCCTGACTAAACTCTTCATCAGGCATTGAGCTCCTGGACCACATGACATTCTGTCTGTCAGCTGCAGAACCCACTCAGAACTAACGGGTTAGCCATGGAACCAGGGTCTCTGGAGGAGGGGAGGGGGACCCCACCCCCCCCGTTCACCTTGGGACACACACACACACACACACACACACACACACGTACACACACACACACACACACACACACACACACGTACACACACGCACACGTAGACACACGCACACGCACATGCACGCACACAGACACGCACACACACACAGACACGCACACACGCACACACACACACACACGTACACACACACACACGCACGCACACACACACACACACACGTAGACACATGCACACGCACATGCACGCACACAGACACGCACACACGCACACACAGACACACACACGTTGTGCATCGGGGGCACCGCCAAACCTGCTGCACGCTACTGGGAGTGGAGTGGAAACTCTTCACACACACACACACACACACAGCCTAACTTCATCATACAGGTGTACTGTATGGTAACTATGGTAACTCAGGTCATTTGCTCTAGATTATACAGTATGTGGGCAGCGGGTTTGGGGGCAATTCCGTTTCAATACAGACAATTCAGGTACAATGTTAACAACACACACAGTTGAGTTATACATAGTACACCCCGATAATTGTTTAAATGTATTAAACAATTATTGAAAATGAATGTCCTCTTGTCAATTACTGGGATGGTAATGAAATGAGGGATGGTGATGAAATGAGGGATGGTGATGAAATGGGATTCAATTCACTTCTAGAATTGATGGAATTTTATGATATTATTATAATTATTATTATTATTATTATTATTATTAAATGCATGCACGCATGCTCACACACACACACACACACACAGCATTTTAGCAAGCTAGGTGCCATAGCCTTTAACTGAGTCTGTTTAATGTCCCTCTTTTTCTACACTGACCCCAATAAAGACACCCTGCACACAAAGTACAAAAAATGCTTAGTAAAATAAGTCAAATGTACAACTATATTACAACTGTACTGCACTTTATAGTAAATATTGACTATGATTTTGTCTTGTGGTTCTTTCCATCTGTACCGACAACAAATTCCACCGACCTTGGTCGTGTGGTCATTAAACGATTCATTCCTTCATTCATTCGATCCAAACTACCTATTGGAGTGGTTGATATTTCACCTCTCCATGATGTCAACTCAAGGCAGAAGCACTCACTCTGGACACAACAGATATCAACTCCCCCCAAGATGTAAAACCGACGTCTTTGCTCTAGCCTTATGGGACTCATTTAGTCTTATTTACTTCTTGGAGTCTTACCCCCATCATCAGATCCATCTACAGTCAGCTTAAGCTAAACGAAAGCTAAAGGCCACACACTTTGCCCCCCTGTACGAGGGAGAGGAGTTTGGAGAGCGTGTGTGACTGCAGCGTGTCTCTCTGAGCACTTAACACGGCTGTCAGGTCAGGTCACGTCCTCACAGAGGGAGAGAGACGCTCCTCATCTCACACATGGGCGGGAGGGGGGGGGGTCTCTTCCGGGGGGAGAGAGAGAGGACTAGCTGAAACATGACAATGTGTAAGATGTTACATTACCGACGCCAAGCACACTGAGGACAATAGAGTCATAAGCATAGGAACAGATGGTGGAGGCAACCAGAGACATAGATAGTATGACAGGGAGAGCAAAGACATAGGATACATATCAAACCCTATCATATATGATTCCCCTCTCAAGCCCTTGGGTTCCTGTCGTGTGAAAGGCAGGGAAGGATGTGAGTCATTAACTGTGTCAGGGGTAGTGGTGGTCTAGTAGGGGTAGAGGTGGTCTAGTAGGGGTAGATGTGGTCTAGTAGGGGTAGAGGTGGTCTAGTAGGGGGTAGTGGTGGTCTAGTAGGGGTAGTGGTGGTCTAGTGGGGGTAGTGGTGGTCTAGTAGGGGTAGTGGTGGTCTAGTAGGGGGTAGTGGTGGTCTAGTAGGGGGTAGTGGTGGTCTGGTAGGGGTAGTGGTGGTCTAGTAGGGGTAGTGGTGGTCTAGTAGGGGTAGTGGTGGTCTAGTAGGGGTAGTGGTGGTCTAGTAGGGGTAGTGGTGGTCTAGTAGGGGTAGTGGTGGTCTAGTAGGGGTAGTGGTGGTCTAGTAGGGGTAGTGGTGGTCTAGTAGGGGGTAGTGATGGTCTAGTAGGGGGTAGTGGTGGTCTAGTAGGGGTAGTGGTGGCCTAATGGATAGTGGTGAGTTGGACTGATGATCAGAAGGTCATGGGTTCAAATCCCACCTGGGAACACCACCACTAGTGTGCCCTTGAGTAACTCCAGGGAGACTGTCCCTGTAATCTCTAATTGTAAGTCGCTTTGGATAAAAGTGTCTGCTAAAAAATTGTTAAAATGTAAATGTGGTCTGTGGTCTTACAATGGCAGCTCTCCATCCTGCCAATAATGGCCTACCATCCCATTCACAGGTAGAAAAGCAACGCAATTAAATGGAACATTCAGATCAGTTCCCATTCCTTCCCAAAGTTTCCTTTGTCCTTGGGAACAAACCGATCACTCCTACCTTTGGCAATTTCAATTAATTAGTTCCCATTAACAGTTGCTGCTGGTTCGAACTGGACGAACAATATCACACGTCTCAAAGCACTCCGAACCAAACAGCAGAACGGAGGTATAGATTGTATAATTGTGCCGGTCTGTAAGGTCTGGGAACGTTGACGCCGTGACTCAGGGATGGTAATGTCATTCCAGATGAGCTGTGAGGCGCTGACGTCTGCTCTAAGGTCTGCTCTGTCACCTTGGGGACGGGGAGAGGTGATTGGAAGTGTTCCGTGCCAGACCGGAGGAGTCGGGTTAGAACATTGGCTATTCCAAAAGCCGATGAGAACTTCTGAACTTTCTGTACGGGGGGTGGGGGGGGTCAAGCATGTTATCTTGCTTCTTTCCTTGGGACCAATTACTGTTCTACATTGAAAACACGATATCAGAGTCCTGCTGACAACAGTTTAGTTGGCCTGTCAAAACAGCACCAGAAAAACTAAATTATGTGACAGACGTGTCGAAAAAAGTGCAATACCTGCTAGCGTCTACTGGACCTCGTGCTATGAGCCAAGACCAGACCAAGCAATGGTTAAAAAACACCCAATTATGGTGTTGATAAAATCATTACAGAGCTTTCTGTTCTCGCCTTTCTGTTGCCTGTTGGGACGCGTTGGAGGGAATCGTACAGGCCGCGATCGAAGTTGTGAGACTGAACACACACCCCTCACACACCCCTCGCACACCCCTCGCACTTCTCCTCAAACACAAAGATCCTTTACCGCCATGAAAAAAAGGCTGGTTTGATCCTTGCTTGCACCAAAAACCATGTTAAAAACATTCCTTCCATTAAGCTTTCTTGAATTGAAACTGAATCGATCGAGAGAGAGAGAAAGAGAGAAAGAGAGAGAGAGAGAGAGACAGACAACCAGAGAGAGTGACAGAGAGAGAGAAACAGAAAGAGAGAGACAGAGGGAGAGAGAGACAGAGAGAGAGAGAGACAGAGAGAGAGAGAGACAGAGAGAGAGAGACAGAGAGAGAGGCAGACAGAGAGAGAGAGAAACAGAAAGAGAGAAAGAGAGAGAGACAGATTGTGACACATGACGTATGAGGAGGTTTTAGGGGACGCTCGGCGGAGGAGGCAATGACACCTCCAGGCGTGGCGATAAAGCAGAGAGAGGGAGAGAGGGAGAGAGGGAGACCCTCACAGGAAAATATCTCGCAGGGGAGAGAGAGAGAGCCACACAATGAAGAGAGAGATTGGTGTTACCGCCGCCCGCCGTCCGACCGCAAATCCAGCCCCCAGGACAACGGGGCGGAGGGACAAGTAATGACGGCCATAAACAATGGCGGCTTATTACTTAAAGAAGAGGCTCCTGGTTGTTTGTGTTTGAGGTAAAACCCACTGAGGAGAGATCGCCTCGGCGTGGCCGTAAAACAAAGAGAATAACTACAGAAATAAACCAACAGGAGGAGGAGGAGAGAGGAGAGGAAATGGGGCGAGCTGTAAAGCACAACCAGCTAAGAGATCAATAACTCCTCGCCCCGACCCCTCCGAGCAGATTTATGGGAAAAGAAAACTTTTAGCCTCCCTCCCTCTCTGTCTCTTTCCCCCCGGAGCGATGCCGCTGTCGCCGCTCGGAGCCACCGAGGCGGAGCGCCGCCGAGACACACAGAGATAACGCTACGAAACGAAAAACAACATTCTCCAGCAACAGTCACCTGAAGGGGGGGAGGGGGAGGGCGCTAGTAGGGCCGTTGTTTATTGGCTGGTTAATGGCGCTTATTGAAAGTGTCATGACAACCCTCTGTATCAACATGTTGAGAACCATCACCCTCCCTGGACACGAGAGATAATAATAATAGTGAACCGTAAGCGCCACACATTGACTCCCACACACACACACCCACATGCCTACACACGCACACACACACACACACACGCATGCAAGGACACACGCACTGACGAAAGCACCCGAGCACACATGAAAACAGGCACACGTGTGCACACACACACACACACACACACACACACACACACACACACACACAGTGTCATTCAAACTACACTTCCCTTCAACCAACCAACCAACCTGTACATTTACCACTTGAATAATTAGTAAAAACATCTTGAGAGCTCGGTGATCTCATAGTGACTCTGATTGGCATAACACCATGGACCCCACATCTCTATTATCATCACATTTATCCCGTAATGACAATAAGTGGACTGTCAATTAGTACCAACAGCAGTGTACCGTAGCTGTAGCTAGTACAGTAGCTGTAGCTAGTACAGCAGCATACCGTAGCTGTAGCTAGTACAGTGGCTGTAGCTGGTACAGTAGATGTAGCTAGTACAGTAGCTAGTACAGTAGATGTAGCTAGTACAGTAGCAGTAGCTAGTACAGTAGCAGTAGCTAGTACAGTGGCTGTAGCTAGTACAGTAGATGTAGCTAGTACAGTAGCAGTAGCTAGTACAGTAGCTAGTACAGTAGCAGTAGCTAGTACAGTAGCTAGTACAGTAGCTAGTACAGTAGATGTAGCTAGTACAGTAGCTAGTACAGTAGCAGTAGCTAGTACAGTGGCTGTAGCTAGTACAGTAGATGTAGCTAGTACAGTAGCTAGTACAGTAGCTAGTACAGTAGCAGTAGCTAGTACAGTGGCTAGTACATTAGCTAGTACAGTGGATGTAGCTAGTACAGTAGATGTAGCTAGTACAGTAGCTAGTACAGTATATGTAGCTAGTACAGTAGCTAGTACAGTAGATGTAGCTAGTACAGTAGCTAGTACAGTAGATGTAGATAGTACAGTAGCTAGTACAGTAGATGTAGATAGTACAGTAGCTAGTACAGGGGCTGTAGCTAGTACAGTGGCTATTCCAGTAGCTAGTACAGTAGATGTAGCTAGTACAGTAGATGTAGCTAGTACAGTAGCTAGTACAGGGGCTGTAGCTAGTACAATGGTTGTAGCTAGTACAGTAGCTTTAAGGAAGAGAGGAGGAGAGCTCGCCAGGGCCAACGTATAGAACCTTGTGGTTCTCTGCTTCTCTGACCTCGGAAAAAGGGGTAGTGGTGGTCTAGTGCATAGTGACTTGGACTGGTGAAGGTCATGAGTTCAAATCCCACATGGGAACACCACCACTAGTGTGCCCTTGAGTAAGGCACTTAGCCCTAAGTTACTCCAGGGAGACTATCCCTGTCATCTCTAACTGTAAGTTGGTTAAAACGTAAACATGTAACCTCATCTTGATGGTAGACATACAGTAGGTTGCAGAACTGGATCGATTGAGTTGAATTGATTGCCTCGCACATGACTAGCATTGTGACTGGCCAATGGCACCTGGTACTAGCAAAAATGTCTGCTTATAATAATAATAATAATAATAATAATAATAATAATAATAATAATAATAATAATAACAACTTTATTTGTATAGCGCTTTTCCTGCAAAGGTTGCAGCTCAAAGTGCTCCAATCATTATATAATCATAATTGAATTATGTAGTCATTTAAAGGCAATATTTTTTGTCTTGACTTATTTGCTGAGGTTGCATCCCTAATGTAAACTGGCAGTGCATTCCACAATTTGGGTGCATAAAATGAGAATGCAGCCTCACCAAATCTCTTCTTTTGTACATGTGGTACACAGAGAAAACCTGATTATAATGACTGATGCATAGACGGCTCACTGTCTTTAGACAAAATATGTACTTGTCGTGAGTCGCTTTGCATAAAAGCATCTGCTAAATGTAACAAAAAATAAAAGTAAACAATGGAACAATAGGAAACGGCTGCCATCTGGGCACTCCAGAACGGAGGCTCAAGTAAAGTTTTCGAAAGTACTTCAGATACAGTTTGTTTTTTTGCCGCATGTCTCCAGTAGGTATGCGGGGCTCGCTTTGACATTCCACCACTGTCGCCGCTGTCGCTATGGAACCACTCACAGTGAGAGAGAGAGATAGGAATGTTGACCTGACATCAAAACCGAGGGGCCAAGACTCACAGCTCAACTCACAGCTCTGAAAAAAAAAAAAAAAAAAAAACTTGACTTTTTCTTATCCCCTTCCTTCGTCCCTGTGGCAGTGGCAGTGGTTGAGCTGAGATAGAAGGCCAGAGCGGTGACCTGCAATGAAGGGTTATTATCTGAGAGAGAGGGAGGGAGGGAGGGAGGGAGGGAGGAAGGGAGGAAGGGAGGGAGGGGGAGTCTTTCTCAGCTGGGTGTCTTTCTCTTCACTCCACTCCATTCTCTTTTTCTGTCTCCCTTTCTCTCTCCTGGGCTCTCTCTCTCTCTCTCTCTCTGTCTGTCTCTCTCGGGCTCTCTCTCTCTCTCTCTCTCTCTCTGTCTGTCTCTCTCTGTCTCTCTCGGGCTCTCTCTCTCGCTCTTTTTCTCACCTCTTCTTCCCCTATCATCAGCCTCTGCGTCAAGGAGAAGAGGGAGGGAGGAGAGAGAGTGAGAGAGAACGGGTGGGCGGAGGTGATAGAGAGAGAGAGAGAGAGAGAGAGAGAGAGAGAGAGAGAGAGAGAGAGAGAGAGAGGGTGGGGGTGGTGGCGGGGGCGGGGGTGGGGGTGTGCATAGAGAAGGAGAAAAAAAAGAGAGAAAGCAAGAGAGCGAGAGGGGGGTGAAAATGAGGAGGGAGGAGGGGGGGGATGACGAGAGACTAAGAGAGACGTAGATAAGTCTGTGTGTGGAAGCGGGGACCGGGTGACCCCCCCCCCCCTCGTTGTTGAAAATGACGGCCGCCATTGTTGTCTGAACAGGTCAATCACAGGAGGGGGCGCGGCGCTCTGCTAGGCTAAGCGAGATGGAACTCATCCTATTGTCTGCTCCCTGGCTAGAGGCAGATAGCAAAGCCTATTAGCACAGTCGAGTCGAGTGTGCACACGTGTGTGGGGGGTGTGTGTGTGCGTGTGTGCGTGTGTGAGTGTGTGCGTGTGTCTCTCTCTCTCCGCGTGTGTGGCTGCGATCACATTTCAGGCTAAATACACCTTCTGCACGGTGCCAACACCTGACAGAAAGAGAGAGAGAGAGAGAGAGAAGGAGAAAGAGAGAGATTCCCCTTGTGTAAATGCTTGTCTGAAGTGCCTCCTGTCCTGAGAATAAGAAGCAGAGAGAGAGAGAGAGAGAGAGAGAGAGAGAGAGAGATATCACCCCGGTACTAACAGCAGCTACAGTGCATCCCAGCTGCTTTGTGTTTTCATCACATTCCAGGTTCACATTGTCAGTGCTAAGTGGGGCAAAGTCAATGGGGAGTAAACAAAAAGGCTTATTTCAACAACAAACCTCTCCCCCCGCGCACGAGACCAAAGGAAGAACACACACCTGCGTGTCAGTGTCACGCCGACAACGCCACATTGTCGTCAACGGGCGGCGGAACGACTCGAGACAGACACCCCCCCGCGCGCTTGAACCGGGGGGTGAAACGAGGCGACGGACATTTCACTCGTGATGAAAGAGTCGATATTTAAGCCCCCCTTTCCGGTGAGTGGCTCTCGTGAGGATCAGAGAGAGAGAGAGAGAGAGAGAGAGAGAGAGAGAGAGAGAGAGAGAGAGAGAGAGAGAGAGAGAACGGGCCGTCGTGAAACGCGCCGCCGGTCCGTTGCTTTTTCTCCTGCGCGCCGGAGATAACGTACACGGGAAGAGAGGGAAGAAGAAAGGTCTGTCTGATAAAGAGTCTCGGCTGCAGCAGAGACAGACAGTGAGGCTGAACCTCCTGAGTGACAACAGCTTCTCACGACGCACTCCCCCACCGTTCTCCACCCTTAACTAACTGACCCTTAGCTAACTAACCCGCCCCCCCCCCCCCACACACACACACATCTCAGCTACTCACACACTCTGCTACTCTCCAACCCCCCCCCCCCCCCTCTCTCTCTCTCTCTTAACTCCCAGATTCACGCCATGGCTCTCTCGCTCATGCCTCCGATATGTCCTCGGGTTTGGGAGAGAAGAGATGAAGTGATCGCTATCTCTCTCTCTCTCTCTCTCTCTCTCTCTCTCTCTCTCTCTCTCTCTCTCTCTCTCTCTCTCACACACACACACATGTCCCCGCACTGACTGGGGGGGGGGGGGGGGGGGGGGGGTAGAGGGGGGTAGAGAAAGAGGGAGCGAGAGAGAGACAGAGAGACAGCCATGGTGTGGATCTAGGTGTTAAATAATTAAAGGAGAAACAGCTCCTCAGGGTATGAATGTGTGAATGCGAGAGCGTACACTGTATAGAGCTTTGCGTGTAACACTCGCAGACTCAAGTCTTTTGGGGCGACAGTGTGAGACATTCTGGGGAGTGATTTAGTACAACGGACAAAGGTGAGAGACCAAACTGCCGACATTTGTTGTTACTAAGACCTCCGCCCCCCTGATCATCAGCACAGTAGCCCCCCAAGGCTGTGTACTAAGCTCCAATCAAGTTCACCGACGACACGACAGTGATGGGCCTGATCACCGACCGCGACGAGACGGCGGTTAGTATAAGTATAGAAGTGAGGTTGACCGTCTGGCTCAGTACAGCCAGGTCAATAACCTCGCTCTCAACGCCGACAAGACCAAGGAGCTGGCAGTGGACTTCAGGAAAAAAAGGCTGGCACAAGACCCCATCACCATCTACGGGTCTGCTGTAGAGAGGGTCAACAGCATCCCTGGGCGTTCACCCATGTCACCAACGACCTCAGCTGGGATGTACACACCAACCAGGTGGTGAAAAAAAGCACACCGTCGCCTCTTCCATCTCAGGCGGCTGAAAAAGT
Organism: Nansenia antarctica; assembly: GCF_963989245.1. Classification (NCBI taxonomy): domain Eukaryota; kingdom Metazoa; phylum Chordata; class Actinopteri; order Argentiniformes; family Microstomatidae; genus Nansenia; species Nansenia antarctica. The sequence continues at coordinate 56,053,369 of NC_137676.1, forward strand.
TCAGCTTCAGGCCCAAGATCCTAGGGGCCTTCTTCAGAGGCACAACCGAGAGGATCCTGACGGGCTGCATCGCTGCCTGGTATGGGGGAACTGCACTGCCCAAAACCGCGAAGCTCTGGAAAGGAGAGTGCAGACAGCCGAGAAGATCAGCGGTTGTGTGTCTCCCTCCATCCAGGACACCTACAGCGACCGGTGTGTCAGAAAGGCCCTCGGGTTGATCAAAGATGACCCAAATCAGAAACTCGTTCGAACTACTGCCGTCAGGGAAACGGTACCATAGCCTCGGGGCTAAAACCCAGAGGATGTCAAACAGATATTTCCCTCAGGGTCCTGGGTAAAAGCACTGGTAGAAGGTGAAAGGCTGTCTCAACCCAAACCATCCCCACTGCATTAATAATATATATTATGACTACCTGCACACTACCTGGTTACTTGAACACTACTTCTTCTTGAACTCTGTACTGCTCCATATCTGAACCATGTTGCTCCATATCTGTACCATGTTGCACACCGTATGACAGTGTGTTACTGTATATTAATGTATTATTGTATTAGCTCATTGTAACCTGCACAGCATGTTTGCACCACCTGACTCCTACTTGAACTTCCTGTACTGTATCATAGCTGAACTATATTATTGCATACCGTATGATATTCCATCTCATGTCATCGACTGGTCCCGCTGTAGTATAACTCCTATCACCTTATCACCTCATCCTAATTGTTTCTATTCTCACCCTACTCATTTACTTTATTCTATTATTGTTGATTTTGTATTCTGCTGCTATTGTTGATTGTGCTATTGTTGATTGAGTTGATTTTGTATCCTGCTTTATTTTATTATTGATTGTGTATTCTGCTGCAATGCCAATGTCGAAGAACCTGAACACAAGAGTGTTACTCTGTGTACCCATACATTGACATTCTGATTCTGATTCTGACTGTATGTAGCAAACATCCACAAACCACGGTCACAGCTATCGGGTTTGACAGAAAACAAACCAAAAACCATGTTGTCATCAACCGTTGGTTTCCTTGTAATGAAAGAAACTCATCAAAGTATGACGACGATGACCCAGTCTGACCTGTAACACCACCTCTGAGTGCTAGCCAGCACACACATTTACTATCCACTCCAAACGTCATCTCTGGCGCTTCAGTAGCAGCAGCTTTCTCCCCTGACCCATTCAGATACAGATCTCACGGTGGAGAAATGTCACCATGCCTCTGACTGACGCAGCGCATCGGCACCGGAGCTGGAGTAGACGTCAAACAAAAGCAAAAGTCAAAAGTCAAAAGTCAAAAGAGAGAGACGGTCAACTTCAGGTTGTTTTTTGGTTTGTATGCCGTTTCTCTTTTGATCTCGTCTGAGACGAGGGTCTAGAAATGCTGAGAGGCGTAAAAGACGAGGCCTGACAAGAGGGTGTCAGCCTAGCGTGGGTGAATCCTGCTGAAGAACAAGCCTTAATGCAGAAGACGGAGGGAAAAGAATGAAACTCCGCAAAAGCGAAACCCGAAACGGAATCTTGAAAGCGATAGGATAAAAGGTGTACTTAAAAAAAAAAATGTTTACAGCACAACAGACAATTAAACTATGACAGCTTCAAAAGCGATATGCTGTCAGGCCCGGCAGTGTCTGAAATATTCATGGCGGAAAAGACACGCATCACTCTTGGAATTCTTCCGAAAAGAAGCCTAGTTCTTTTGAAGTCCTTTAAACTTCAAAACCACACAGGCACACGTGTTGCGAGTGTGATTCACGGTCTAACCGTTCATTTTTGCGACTTCAAACCGAACACACATACGCCAGAGACGCCGTCAAACCGTTTCATATTAAATTCTCTTTAATGAGGCCTGCTCCAGTCTTATTCCCTGGTGCCTCGGTTGCTTCTCTAGTCAAATGACACTCTTGTAGTCAGGTAATAGGCTAGATTAAAGTCCTCTTCTCCTTGCCCTTCCCAGCATATGAGCCTCTGTTAAAGAGATAGTTCACCCAAATTACAAAACCACACATATTGGACAAGGACAGACTTCAATCCCACACTTCAGTACTGTCTAGTACTTCAGTACTATCTAGGCACTGACACTAATTGCAAACAGTTTTTGGACTGTCCAACCATTTACTTCACACACTACCATATGAGACTCTGTCTAACCATTCCATATTAAAAGGCTTTCATCCGTCCTGCGAGTCCTGTGTATTCCCTGGCGCCTCACCTGGCGGTCTGTCTGTCTCCTGGGGCGGGGCGGTGTGGGGGAGGGGGGCGGGGACACGATCTGATAGATTAACCGACACGTTTGTCGAGAGCGCCGCGAGCGCGAGGCGTAATTGGCGCCGTCATAAAAAGGTAACCGTGTCAACTGATCTCACGTCAGGCTGTTTTGTGAGAACAATAAAGACAGAACAACAACGAGACCCTTGTTTGATGTCACATCAACAACAAGATGATGCCAGTGTCCCGTCCCCCACCACCACCCCCCCCCCCCCCCCCACCTCACCCTGCTTACTTTCATTTGTTATCTTTAATATATTTTCAAAGACTCTGGGTCTGACTCGCTGTTTTTGTTTTTTTGTTAAGTTATTCGAAAAATACCCACCATGTCCCAGTGGGGAAACTGGCAACACAGGGAGCTCGAATAAAAAAAAGAAACGAAAATAAAAGAATGTTTAATTCAAAAAAACGCAATCAGTTTGTTCTGTCTGCAGAGAAAGAAAATATGCAATCAAGTCACTCTCGCATATCGGAATATTAGAAAGGAGCTAGATTTGCCTTTCAGTCGCCACAGTGTGATATTACATTGAAATGCGGCTTTTATTATTTGTGTGTGTGTGTGTGTGTGTGTGT
>NC_137676.1:56068714-56086214 GCF_963989245.1 Nansenia antarctica
TACAAGGGGCCTCCCGATCCCAGGTATTGTATCCGAGGGAGGATTTGTGTCTTTGTCGGGAATGCTCTTACTGCTTGGCGGTGGGTAAGTCGGCTTGATTGTCTCCCCTGTGCCCCCCCCCCCCCCCTTTGATCTGGTGGTGGTAACCCCCCCCCTGGCGGCCCACCCTCTGTAGACGCCCCTCCCGCCTCACAGCAAAGACGAGCGCTCGCTTCATACAGGTAAACCTCACGTCAAATGTGTGTTTCCCAGACAAAGACACGGCCACAGCCACACACTGTCGGTCACACACACACACACACACACACACACACACACACACACACATACACACTGCTTTATCTCACCTGGACCAGAGGGACACATCTGTGTGACAAGGCCGTTCATTGACAGTTGTCCCCAAGCTCAGGGACGTGGACCTAACTGACAGACAGACCCCAGCTGGAGACACGCAGTAACACCTCCTCCACACTGATTCTCAACACAGGTGTGTGTGTGTGGGTGGGGGGCCCTCAGGACTACCCCCTCCTGTACTGCCGGTTCACTTACTGTACACGACTGCGTGGCACAGTCACACACATACACACACACACACACACACACACACACACACACACGCACAACACACACACACACAAAACAAACAAACACACACACACACACACACACACATATACATACACACACACACACACAAAACACACAAACACACACACACACACACACACACACACACACACACACACACAGCACGCACAAGTGGCCTCCCAGCCTTACAGGACTGCAGTCACGCCCTCTGTCCTCTCAGCTACTGTCTCGCAAAGCGGTACCGGAGCGTCCGGTCTCGGATGGAGAGGTTTCCGAGACGACTTCTACCTCCGAACTGTAAGACTCTGGAACTGACTCCCCAAGCTGCCCAGTGAGAGACCATTCACACTCACCGCCAGCACATCACACACACACATTTTAAATGCTTTATTTATGTCCACGTAAATACAGAGTGCATTAAGGACATAAACACTATAAGTGCAGTCAGTTCATTGGGAGTCATTCAGTTACGTTTGTGACTGTACAGCAACCATTGTACACATACGATATAAACACAGAGGATGTTTCAAATGTGGGTTAACAGATAGCATTACTGGGGTTAGGGTTACATTACTGTAAAACTGTATCTACTCTAAGGGTACAAAAAGCAACGCCATCTCCATATTGAGCGGCTACCGAAAATAGCAGATATAGAGCAATACCTTGCTAACTGTTTAGCCTTTCTCTTGGAGATGTGGGCCATCTGAAGGCCCCTAACCACCAGCTTGTGAACATGACCAAGGCTGCCAAAAAGGAAAACTTAAAGATGACACTTGCAGCCTAGTTGTGAGATGTTCAGCTGATATTTCAGCAACTTGGTTAAAAAGGCTTCCTCCAGGCTGTGGTCGATGGTACAGCCAACCTCTAGAATTAACACCTCTCTACTACTCTCATTAACCACCACAACATCACATCAGAACACCTCTCTACTACTCTCATTAACCACCACAACATCAGAACACCTCTCTACTACTCTCATTAACCACCACAACATCACATCAGAACACCTCTCTACTACTCTCATTAACCACCACAACATCAGAACACCTCTCTACTACTCTCATTAACCACCACAACATCAGGGGTGTTGGCTGAGATGTAGTATCATTGCTGCTATATTAATAATATGTATTGCGCCATATTCAAAGCTACACGAATATTGATTGGCTGTTACTATTATTGATTGAGTTTAGTACTCTACAGCCATGTTAAGTATGTTACTGCCTTGTTTAGTACCGTATGTTACTGTGCCTTATTGCCTATTTTGTAAGGTTATTATGGAATGGAATGGAATGGACTTTATTTGTCATTGCTACAGTACAGGTACCAAACAACGAAATTTAGGAGGGGTGGCTCCCCTGGTGTTAGGAAAGGGGAAAAAAACACATTTTAGAAAAAGCATAAAGTGTCACAGTTTGCAGGCTTGAAAATGTACATGTTTGTGCCTCAGCACTAGCTGCCATACAATCCGTCCGGACTGTCCTGGGCCCAGAACTTAGGCCTTTTCTGTGTTCAGGGCCTTGACGGCCCTGTGGTAGAAGCAGTCCTTCAGTCTGTTTGTCTTAGCGGCCGGGTTCCTGTACCTCCTGTTCGAGGGCAGCTTGACAAAGTGTACGTGCCCAGGGTGGGTCGGGTCCCTGGAGATCTTGGAGGCCCTCCTGAGACAGCGTGTGTTGTACAGCTCCTCCAGAGAGGGGAGGGGGGCGCCGGTGATCTTCTGTGCTGTTCTCACGACTCTCTGTAGCGCGTTTCTCTCCGCTGTTGTGCAGCTGTGGAACCAGTTGGAGATGCCGTAGGTGAGGATGCTCTCCACTGCGCCGTGGTAGAAGGCCACCAGTATCTCCTGCTTGTTGTGTTCTTTCCTGAGGCATCTCAGGGTGTATAGCCGCTGTTGTGCCCTCTTGTTATTCTCTTTGTATTCATATTTAGTTTTAGACTATATTGACGGAAAGTTTTAGATTATCTTAGACTGTTTTAGACTAGTTTTAGTTTTAGACTATGTCATTTTAGTTTAGTTTTAGACTATGTAGGCCAGGCCATACTAAAAAAATGGTATTTATAATAATAATAATAATAATAATAATAATAACTTGTATTTGTATAGCGCTTTTCCTGCAAACGTTGCAGCTCAAAGTGCTCCAATCATTATATAATTATATAATTATATTAAAGGCAATATTAAAAAGATGGGTTTGCATCCCTAATGTAAACTGGCAGTGCATTCCACAATCTGGGTGCATAAAATGAGAATGCAGCCTCACCAAATCTCTTCTTTTGTACATGTGGTACACAGAGAAAACCAGCGTCAGAAGACCTGAGAGCTCTATTGGGCTGATATGCTAGCAAAAGGTCTTACAGATATTCTGGTGCTGTGCCAGTGAGAGCTTTATAAAGTAGAAGGATCTTGAAATCTATTCTGAACTTAACAGGAAGCCAGTGTAGTTTCTAAAATAGGAGTTATATGAGCTCGTCTGCTTGTTTTGGTTAAAACCCTCACGGCAGCATTCTGGACTAATTGGAGCTCGCCAATAACTTTCTTCGGAAGACCAGAAAGGAGACTTATTTACATTTTACTATTATTTACTATTTACACTGCACTGTTGAAGCGTGGCTCAAAACAAGCATTTTATTATACAGTAGCATTTATATATGATAAAAACACTTAGATTTTATTTGATATGACATGCACACACACGGCCATGGGCTGATAGGGTGGATCACAGTCAGACAGAGTGAGTGGGCCCTTCAGACAGTGATAGCTTCATCTTGGATTGTGTCCATTGGGCAAGTGTCTCACCCTGGACTTCACTGGTTTCTGTCCTTTGAATTAAAACCCTGCACACCGCCCCCCTCCTCCTCCTCCTCCTCCTCCTCCACCACCACCACCACCACCAGGGAGATAACAAATTAACCAGTAAATTAACCCAACGCTCACTCACACATCAGGAAACGGCGATCGATGTTTATGTGTCAGTGATGAGAGGAGTTGACATGTGGCCTGTCTCATTCAAGGTGGTCTGTCATTGGACTCCATCATTGCAACACCAAATTAACCCCCGCTTCCCCCTGCCCCCCCCTCCCCCCTGCCCCCCCTCCCCCTTTCCAAGTGTCAAGACTACTTAGATGCAATCCTAGTCCCTCTGAGTGCTGTAAGGTTAACCATAGTAACCTTAGGCCTCCAACATATGATGCTTCTACCGTCAAATTGCTGGTGAACGTCACATAAATATGACAGAAACTACCCAGGGCCCAGTTGATCAGAACGTTTCATCTGGATCAGAATGATCCCCATTCTGTTTTGCTATCCAGGACCAGATCTTATCTGGCTGGTTTTTGAGTCGTATAGGGGAAATCGGCCACCTCGATCTGATCCTGGGTAGGAGAAAAAGAATCAGGAATCATTCTGATCTAGATTACACGTTTTAAACAACTGGGCCCTGGACATAGAGCCTGTAGGCGTCTGAACCGAAAGTGTCTAACCCCCTCCTCCCCCTCCACTCCCCCTCCACTCCCCTCCCCCCTCCCCATACCTGACACAACCATTCACAGGAAACACAGGATATTTCTGCTTCTCTTTTTTAACACAGAGACGATCTGCTGGCTGGAGTTCTCGACTTGACGTTCCACCCCGGACCCCCTCCCGGAATAACAATTACCAAATGAGTAATAAGGAGCGAGCCGGGGCTAATGCGGAGAGGGGGCCGGGCGTGTGACGGGAATGTGATATGAGTCGTTGGTCTCGGAGGCCACTATGGCAGCTCTGGGTGCATCACCGCCGTAAATTAACATTCATAAGGCGGCTTCAATTCCCTTCGCCCCGGCAGATATTCGATGATTTTTAACGGTATCAAGACGGGTGTCTTCCCAACGCAAACTTTGTCACGGAGAGAGAGAGAGCCATTAATATGAATCCACAGTCGTACCGTAGCTGTGATGTGTGATGTGGTCTGAGGCGGTTTATGTAACCCAAGTACAGATAAATAAGTCTGACGTTAAGTGATAAATGGATGATAACGACTCGTAGCTCGTAACGAGTCGAAGCACGGTCGGCGTGAGGGTCCGACATGATCTCTCATGTCCGCCGATCATCACGATGATGCGTTCGCCCTCCGCGAGACCCATGAACAATTAATAACCCCTCGTTCTGGTGCGAACTGCAAAACGTGCGCCTCCCTAGGGCGCTGACCCAGAGATGTACCGCATAGCGCGCTGGAGTAACGTTATCCAAACAGACAACCATATGTTCAGTAATGTGGGCTATTAAAACGGATCAACGGTCTGGCCGTGATAATAGCTTCAAACGATGCCTTCTGTAATGACCCCCCTCAGCCCGCCCCCCCCCCCCCCTCTCTTAGTGCCTCAATGGCACGCTCCAAACTGTCCAAGGTTGACGAACCATGTTCAGAGGCTCTGAAAACAAACACATAACATATTTCATATCATATTCCCTTTTTTTTTCTTCATACCCCTTTTTATTTTTGCACCTGGACTGCCTTTGTTGTATTTTGTTTGTAGATGAAAATGGCTCAGATCTCGTCCGGAAAAAAAAGCGAGAAGCCCTTGCCGGACAGGGTTCTGCTCCTGCTTTGATCCGGCCCCGGCCTGTGGAGGAACCGGGGGCTTCAAAGTGGGGAGGCGGTGGCGGCTGACGGCTGTCAGGAAAGGACAGGGGTGTCACGCCTGTCAGGAGTGGCCTTCTCCATGCCCTCCACGGCCCTCTAATAAACAAAGACCCAGACAAGAGCTGAGACTGCCACCCCGGTAAACAACCAGCTCACAGACCACCACAAGAGTTAAAATGAACAGAAAGACTGAAGCAGAAACGGCCTCTCTCCGGCTGACATGCCCCTGCAGGCTTACTAGCTTACAGGCTTACTGTCATACAAAGAGTGGCATAAATTAACCGTATCTCCCGAGTCCATTGTATTTGTGCCAAAGGAATGCTTTCATCAATAGATGTGTCTGTAGGAAGACAGGCATCTCAGAGGTGTTGGATGTGGAGGAGCATGGCTGCTGTGTGTGTATCGCCGGCTGCTATTGAAATCGTTACATCTCTTATCGAGCCAGAAGCCCCTTCTTTGGTCAACTTACTTGGTTTTTCATCCTTTAACGCCAACTTCTCCCTTTTTTTGCTTCAGGTACAGCAGTAATCTATTCTAGGGCTGAGCTAAAAAATGAGATCTTCAGGGAGAGAAAAGAAAGGTATCTTGCTAGGAGGGCTGAGAGGGAAAAGGAACTCACAGCGTATGATAACCTCGTTGGAAATGCAATTTCGCAAAGAAGTGGAGAGAGTAGAGTACATGTGGCGGGAGACAATAATATGCAAACATGGGAAGATGGGGGCATCGATCCGCCGCAGCGTGTTTCTGATGTTCCCTCCTCTCCGAATACCACTTAGAATAATGTGATCAGGCAGGGGCCGCGCTGCTGCACATGCAACATGGCCAGATATGAGTCTCTCTGCAGAGCCCCGGGGTCCCAGGGGCGTGTGACTCAGCCTCTGTCTTAACTGGTCTAGACTCATACTTCCTGTTTTATTAGGTCAATAATCTGACTATAAAAAATAAATAAAAAAGATTGTGTGGGTGTTAACCACTGTATTCAGGCTTACTTGCCAACCTGACCCCTAATACTGCAATGTAAAATCAGGTTGTTAGACCACTGTCCTCCTTGCACTTTAAGTGCTCATGTGTGCGCTCCTGTGTCAACATGAAAGGTCAACTATACAGAAGGGACATATATGAGCTACATGGACATCTTTACTTCAAACTGACCTTCATGTTGGGAGACATCCTATCTCAGTCCTGGTTAGGCCATCGACCACAATCCTCCACTGCACCAACCCTACGGAAGCAGAGACAAGAGAAGCATGCACATTGGTTACATACAGACACATGCTTGGTGAATATTAACAACATTATGGACGTGGAGATATCAGTATGGCCCCAGGCTGAGTGCAAACAACCAATACATTTTCATCCGTTGTTGAAAGTTCTCGTAATCGCGGATTGGGGAGAATTGGGGTGCTGAGATATTGGAGTGTGTATTTAATTGCTTTGGAATTATATATATATATATATATATATATATATATATATATATATATATATATATATATATAACTATATTCATCTTTTTTGCTGATACCATATAGGCCTACTTTTTCTAGTCTAGTCGGATATTTGAACGTACCCAAGAAGATGTTGTTTGTTCCTAAACGCTGAAGGACATGGAGAACAAGACGTGTGTCTAGAGATAGGCCAGCACAATGTCAACAGGCTGGAATCAATCTAGTGTAACATTTAGTGCAGCATTCAAAATGTTAAATGTTAAATAAAAAAAAAGGAAAACCACAGATTCAGCATTAGCGTCCTATAAGACTATCAATTAATACATTGTGTGAGATACAGTGAGGCAGGACCTTTGGCACACACCTTTCTAAAATATCCCTATTACCCCTCTCTCCTGGGTAATCAGAATACTCTATATGGGTCACACGCTAGCTTGATGGATGAGGGTGTCAACTGCATCATGGGACGTTGTGGTGCGTTCTGGGAGGCTGTGGGACTCCGAGAGCCTTGCACGCCTTGGGCTTAGCCTTTCTCTCTTCCCTAGGGGGACAACGGCAGGTCTCAGAGTAAAAATACCCCCGCCTTCCACATCTGATCACTTCAGACCAGCCATCTCAGCACATAGATGCTCCCACTCTGTTGAATATGGAGATGGGAATACATAGGGGTGACTGACAATGGCCCCTGGATTGAGAATACACTACTACCTTTTCCTACTAATATGGTGGATAGATGTTAGATATTACTTAGTCAAATGTATTTTGGAAGACTGGACAGCTTTGGAATAAGGCGTCTGCGAAATGTAAAATGTAATGTAAATGTGACCTATTGAAGGTGTAGGGTGGTGTCCTATTGAAGATGTAGGGTGGTGTCCCATTGAAGATGCTGAATGGACTGGAATTTGGCCAACCTTGGGTGAGGGAAGACATCTATCAACCAGAGGCCATGAGACCATAGCATCTAAACACACATACAGACCATGAGACCATAGCATCTAAACACACATACAGACCATGAGACCATAGCATCTAAACACACATACAGACATGAGACCATAGCATCTAAACACACATACAGACCATAGCATCTAAACACACATACAGACATGAGACCATAGCATCTAAACACACATACAGACTCATGATGAGACCATAGCCATTTAAACAGACATACAGACTCATGAGCAGCCAGTCTACCGAGAGTCTGTCTGTCTGTCTGTCTGTCTGTCTGTCTGTCTCTCAGTCACTACCTCCCTCTCTCCGATTTGAAAATAAGCTTTGCTGTAATGAAAGGCGCATCTAATGTTGCAGACGCATAGGGTCTGGTGAAAAAGTCCCCAAGTAGGGCTAGATCTTCGAGAACATCGATATGAACATCTAACTGCAAGTTTAGCACATCACAACATGCTGCTAGAACACCAACATGCTAAAAACACATAACTACACATAATTAGATCTTCACACGCTCCTTGCTTTTTAACACGTCCTAAAATGTAGGCCTATGTTTGTTTACAAGCCACCATGTATCAGTAACCCAGTAGCCTACGGCAGACGATACAGTGAATCCACTTAGTATTTAGTGATCCTAAAACCGTTGTTTGTTATATTGAGTGGGCTCTTCAACACTTAAACTTTTGTAATATGAAAAAAAAACGGAAAACACATAAAGCAATCTCTCTCTCTCCCTCTCTCCCTCCCTCCCTCCCTCCCTCTCTCTCCAATTGTAAAAGAAGCTTTGCTAGAATGAAAGGCAGCAATGAAATGAAAGGCATCCAATGTTGCAGACACACAAAAAGCAAACTTGCTCGCTTTCTTCCTCTCTCCCTCTCTCCCTCTCCCCGACATCCGTCTGAATAAAGCTCTGTGTCCTTCCATCCTCCTCCCACCAGCAGAGGTGTTGTGCTGTGGGGAGCGGCGCTGCTTTCACCTGCCAGGTGTCTCTTCGTGGCGGCAGGCTGGGATCTGAGATTGAATGGGTCCCGTGGGTCGGCCCGGACGGCGCTTTTCCAATTCACACTGAGACTTGAAAAGCCACTCTGTGGGTGACGTGATCCAAAGCCTTACAGGCCCGCCGGTGAGAGGAGGAAATAAAGTGTCACACCAGCCTGGGAGGGAAAGGAACATTGTACCCAGCAGCCCAGCAGAGTGGCAGTACCCTGCCGTCTAACTGCTCTGAGGACATTGAAGGCCAACGACTATTTGATTGTTAGAAAGCGAGGCGAAGGCATTCGTATGACATTCGTATCACTGAATCAACCGGGGGAAAGAAAGAAAATGTCCTGAAGACAATATCCTGGCAATACCCTGGTCTGGTTTCATGGTTGTGTCCTCTACTGTAAAGGATCTGCCGAGGGTTTTTCAGCCCCCCCCCCCCCCCCCCTCCCCCATCGATCCAGGTAAGACGCTTGAAGAGGGTGGTGGGAACCTAGAGGTTAGAGAGGCCGGCTAGCAATCGGAAGGTCGCTGGAGCGTCACGTGAGCTGGTGACTGGAGGGTTGCCGGCATCATATCTAAGGTCTGTTGTGCCCGTGAGCAAGGCACTTAACCGCTAATTGCTCCAGGGGCGTTGACTATGGCTGACCCCTGTGCCCAGAGCAAAAAAAATACATTCGGTTGTACTAAAAAAAAAGTTGAATCTAAAACGTCTTTGGTCTCCTCTGACTGAGAGAAGAGGCTTTCCTGCTGTGTCGTTCTGACATGAGTACAGCTAGGAACACACCCAGGTGGCTCCTGTCATCGTTCCACAGCGAGAGCAGGTTGGCGGGACGAAAAGCAAACGTGGATCTGGGAATTCTTTTCAGACACAGAGAGACATGTTACAGATACAGATACAGAGAGACATGTTGGGGGCTAAAGCTGCTCTCAGTTACGCAAGCCAGATGACAAGCGCTTTGAGAGAGGGAGTATTTCTCACTGGGAGTTTTTTTTCAGGCCTGCACGTGTAGTCTTTCTGTTTTCACAGGGTTCACAGAGAGAGGTACAGTAGGGGGGTTGGAGGGGAACATCAGCCCAGATGGATGAGTCAGAGTTTGTTGCTATCGGATACGTCCTACCTTGTACCCCAGCCCCCGCCAAGGTGAGTGTATCACTAATTTACATGTTCTTTTATACAGAGTTAAAAGCTGATCCAGCATTTGTTTTATAATCCATATCAGCTTCCCCCAGCCACGGCTTGTACGCATCACACATTTAACAGATGAATACATATCTAGTGTTATGCCATTTCATGCTCCGGTTTCAATTGAGATGCGCCGAGTGTAGTAGGTATCTGAGAAACTGTCTCTCAAGGACAAAGTTATTCACCCAGGTGTTCTAAGGATTTAGATGTGCATACTCATACAGTGCTTCTTTTCATACCAGCCTGAGTGGAATCAGAATTAACACTTATTTACCAGTGTAGCGTATCAGCCTGCTGGGTTAGGGCTTTCACACACAGGCTGCCAACCTGGACATGCAGAGGAACACATAGGCCAGGGACCTGAGGAATTTGTTGTCTTGTTTTGCTTTTTTCGTCTCTTTTCTCTCGTAGTTCCATTCACCAGCAGCGTGAGGATGACACAGCCCTGCTACTTACACACAAAGACCACGAGTTTGGCATGTCTTGTATATTAGCCTGCCTACTACACAGAACATTTTCAAAATAAGACTGTCAACTTTCTCTTCAAGAAGAAGAAAAATAATTGTGAAAGCCCCTTGGGTGCCTATCAAGACCTTGGACAGAGGAAGGGTTCTATAAGACAGAGGAATGGCTCTATAGGACAGAGGAATGGCTCTATAGGACAGAGTTATAAGCCTGTTACAGCTGTACAGATGGCTGGCCTGTGGCCACGCCTCTGAATGGGATTCTACAGGCTCCATGTGGTCTCAGCCAATGGAATCCATGGATTCTATTTAGTAAAGCAATTTTAAAAAATGTAAAAATAATAATAATAATAATAATAATAATACTAGCTTATCCTGATGTGATTTCGAAAATGTAAGGATACTGGGTGATAGAACACACATATCTAGGAAAAGTCATGAAAGGAGGGTCCTGGAATTTGATCGAGTGCCAAGGCATACATTTTCTTTTAGCCACTTGGTCAAATTACCCCACCCATGGCTGTTCTAGTGTTAACAACGCCCGCAGAAGGATTCCGATATACAAGCAGATTCACCTGCAGCGCCAGACCAGTAAGTTGTAAAACTGGAAAGACTACAGTAGCCCATACGCAAGTGATTCAAGGCATATGATGCACGCACGCACACACGCAGACACAGACGCAGACACAGACACACAGACAGACAGACAGACAGACACACAGACACACAGACACACAGACACACACACACACACACACACACACACACACACACAGTAGACACCCAGTCTATTTGAGCAGTATTAACATTCAATGCCGTGTCAGGAAAACTCAAATGAGGCCACGTTTTCCCTCTGATTTGGTCAAAGCTGTCAGATTCATTAGATGCCCAGAATAAATCTGCAGACAGCATAACTGGGAGACGCCACTTTGCATCTAAACCAGTTATTGATCTGACGAGGCTGCCAGGACAAACTGTTTCTTTTGAAAAGGAACGGGAGGAGGGAGGGGGGTCCTGGAGCATGGCGAGAGGCTAGGCCGGATTAGCCCAATATGAAGTGCACTAAACCGGTGTCTCCCCCTCCTGTTCACCCTCTCCCTCCCTCCTTCCCTCTCCTGCTAACCCTCTTCCTCCCTCCTTCCCTCTCCTGCTAACCCTCTTCCCTCCTTCTCCTGCTAACACTCTCCTGCTAACCCCTCTCCCCTCTCTCTCTCCATCCCTTCCCCTCTCCCTCCCTCCCTCTCCTGCTAACACTCTCTTGCTAACCCCTCTCCCCTCTTTCTCCATCCCTCCCTCCCTCTCCTGCTAACACTCTCCTGCTAACCCCTCTCCCCTCTCTCTCTCTCTCCATCCCTTCCCCTCTCCCTCCCTCCCTCTCCTGCTAACACTCTCCTGCTAACCCCTCTCTCTCTCTCTCCATCCCTTCCCCTCTCCCTCCCTCCCTCCCTCTCCTGCTAACACTCTCCTGCTAACCCCTCTCTCTCTCCATCCCTTCCCCTCCCTCCCTCCCTCTCCTGCTAACACTCTCCTGCTAACCCCTCTCCCCTCTCTCTCCATCCCTTCCCCTCTCCCTCCCTCCCACCCTCTCCTGCTAATCCCTCTCTCTCCATGCCTTCCCCTCTCCCTCCCTCCCACCCTCTCCTGCTAACCCCTCTCTCTCCATCCCTTCCCCTCTCCCTCCCTCCCTCCCTCCCTCTCCTGTCCTATATGGCATACATACAACAGTGCTAGAGATGTAGAAGGGCTAGCAGGAAAGGGCTGCAGCATGATGTAAGAGTACCAGACCCCCAGATTACAACGTAGCACCAGGCTTCCTTTCCTTTCTCTTCTTCTTGGTTTGTGTGGACATCCTTCCTCTCCTAGCATGCTCCTCATGCCCCACTTTCCCCCCCGCCTCTACCTCTCTACGCTTCAAAACTGCTACAATCCGCTCTTCCTCGTATATATCGATATTTGCATAATTGTTAATATACCTCACAGCGCTGAATTAAAATGTAAATTTCTAAAGGCAAACAGTGTGCAGAGAGAGATGGTGTGTGTGTGACTCGCGGCTTGGAACTCCATTGACAAATGCAGGCGAGGAGAATGGGGTACCATTTGCATAGCTCTGCGCTGACGTCAAGGACCGCCGCAGGGCATTGGGGGGCTTTATTGGCCTACCAACCAAAGCTTTATTTCATTTCATGAGCCCGTCCGCCATTTACTGTAGCTCACCGGCTCCTATAGGCAGATACGGGTGGAAAAACGTTTTCTTTCTTTTTTTCTAAACACTGATGTCAAATACTAATTAGCTGTCCTCATTCAGCACGAACAAAGTCAGCTAAAAGCTCAGAAGCCCCCCTCCCCCCTCCCCCCTGGTCCCATCCCCCCTGGGGGCCCCGTTTTGTATCATAGCATCTGTGTCTCTGCCTATTATACTCCATGTCTCTTTGATGCCACGAAGCGCGATTCAATTTCCTCTCCCTTCCCTCCACTATTCTTCCTGTGTTTGCGGCGTCCCAAAATACGCTCTTTCTACCCATTATGGGCGCGCCAAGGCAGCGTCTCTGGCTGTGTTCTGAAGACATTCCAAGGACTTTAATTTGCTCTGCCTCCGGGAGATAAAAGGGTGACTTTGCCTTTTGTGCAAAAACAGAGCAACAAACATCGACTGTGTCGGCTATCGTCGATTTCCTGTACAAGTTATGCATTTCAGAGCACTTTCCTTCAGTGTTGAGGTGGGTGGTGGTGGTGGTGGGGGGGGGGGAAATGAAAAAGTCTGTTCGGTGAAGACAAGAAACAACATTCATAAGAAAGAAAGAAACACTATTCAGAGTGATCAAATCACCCTCTTTAGCATTATTCATGGTACCCATTTCAAAATGACAGCGTTCTACACTCTCACAAACATCGGGTGAACAACACATTTGAAACCCGCAGACCGCGATGACAAAAGAGGATTCAGCAGAGAGTGCAAGAAAACCCATTGGAATATCGTTGGATACATAATTCATAAAGCAAGTTAGTGATCTTTTTTCCCGTCAAGCCACCAGATGAGAAAAAGGCCATTCACGACGACGCACAAACATTAGGGAAGCGAAATTGTGACAAAACGACACATTACTTATCCCATAAGAGTCTGTCCACTTTCATCAGAGTCGGTTATTAACAGAATCCATGTTGTCTGTTGGGGTTGGTAACGACAACATTATTTCCTCTGCCGTGATGGTAGCCATTCATCATCTTGGCTGCTATTGTTGACGTCATGGTAACTTATGATTCAGGCTTAATGAGCTTTGTCTGATTACTCTGTGCACGGTAAAAAAAAAAAGAAAAAAAGAAGAAGAACAGCCTGTAATTATGACCAACATTCTCCAAATTCCAATTTTCACAAGTCTTCCCGAGACACGTATGTGTGTGTGTGGGGGGGGGGGTGCGAAGATTCATTACATTGTGGCGAGATACAAGAGCGTCTGTATTAATGTGTATTCTGCACAGATTGGTTAGGTTATTGCGTTGTCTTCCTTTCTTCCTCTTTTTCTTCTCCTAAATGTTTGATTATGTGCGAATGCAACGCATGGCGAACACCCTCGCTGAAATTGAAAAAGTTGTCATAATGGGGTAAAAAACAAGCAACATCTTGTTGTTTGTCTCTCCACGGGGACCCGTAGATGGGAAGGTAATGTCTGCTTTCAGCACCAGGGAGGAGAATTGTCAACAACGTTTTATTGCCGCTGGTATGAGCAAGCAGAGAATGTCTCAACAGGACCACCTACCTACCGTACACTACCGTCGAGTACATATAGAGGGCGCTGTGTTCTGGCAGAGAGAGCAATCTAGTGGAACAATAAGACTGTCAACTTTCTCTTCAAGAAGAAGAAAAATAATTGTGAAAGCCCCTTGGGTGCCTATCAAGACCTTGGACAGAGGAATGGCTCTATAGGACAGAGGAATGGCTCTATAGGACAGAGTTATAAGCCTGTTACAGCTGTACAGATGGCTGGCCTGTGGCCATGCCTCTGAATGGGATTCTACAGGGTCCATGTGGTCTCAGCCAATGGAATCCATGGACTGAGAGGCTATGATTCTATAGAATGTTCTATATTCCAAAAAATAATAATAATAACAATAATGAAGTTGAAATGGAATACAGTACTGTTGATGTTTTAGTGTCCTATCCTCTTTCTCTTTCTTTTAGAATGTCTCGCTTGGTGGTTCTGCTTGTCTGGCTGAGAGAAAGAGAGAGAGAGAGAGAGAGAGAGAGAGAGAGAGAGAGAGAGAGAGAGAGA
Organism: Nansenia antarctica; assembly: GCF_963989245.1. Taxonomy (NCBI): domain Eukaryota; kingdom Metazoa; phylum Chordata; class Actinopteri; order Argentiniformes; family Microstomatidae; genus Nansenia; species Nansenia antarctica. Next base: position 56,083,223 of record NC_137676.1, read on the forward strand.
GAGAGAGAGAGAGAGAGAAATGGAGATAGAGAGAGGATGAGAGAGAGATAGAGAGAGAGAGACATGGAGATAGAGAGAGGATGAGCGAGAGTGAGAGAGAGAGAGAGAGAGAAATGGAGATAGAGAGAGGATGAGAGAGAGTGAGAGAGAGAGAGAGAAATGGAGATAGAGAGAGGATGAGAGAGAGTGAGAGAGAGAGAGAAATGGAGATAGAGAGAGGATGAGAGAGAGTGAGAGAGAGAGAGAGAGAAATGGAGATAGAGAGAGGATGAGAGAGAGAGAGAGAAATGGAGATAGAGAGAGGATGCGAGAGAGAGAGAGAGACAGCAGTTGCTGAAGCGTTCCCTCAGCCTATGAATGTTAGATCATCTCCGTGCCCTTCGTCTGTCTCTCTGTGCCTCTGTGCATTGGCCATCTCGTTGCTTCGCTTGACTCGGAGCTGAGACAACCGTCGTGTGTCTAAGTGACGTGTTAAAACATGAATGAAAAACACCGCATTTACGCCTCGACTAAACGTTGGTCTCAGACACGTACAGTAACCGAGGGAAACGTCGAGCAATCCGCGGCAAACCCGGGGCATATCAAAGTTTTAACACTGCGCGAGGTATCGTTGCGGTGTTGTCACAGCTATAAGGGTGTCGTTTTGATTCTAGGGTGGTTTTTGTGTGTGGTGGGGTTTTCTTTTTGGCGGGAAAGTGGCGGTTGAGCCTGATGGGAAAACTATAGAGAGCTGGTACTTTCGAAGAAAAGAAATAAGAATATATTTTTTAAGACCTCACGCTGGGCTTTAGAAGCCATGAGGAAAATTGCAGAGGATTGCATAACGCGGAGCCTGTCAAAGCCAGGTTTAGATCTGGGGGTTGAACATATAGTCCCTGTAGCAGCAGTCAGTAGCAGGCTGTTAACGGATGACAAGGAAAAGGCAGCGTCTTATTTTGCTGATGGTTTTTTCCGTTTTTTTTTTTTTTAAGGCTTAAAGACTGACTGGGCAGTGTGTTTTGATTTGGTTAAGGTCTGAGAGGCAGAGCCGGGGATAGAAGCCTCCGGATAGACGCCCTGCGGTGACAGAGTCGGTGACTTATGAGTGTGAGCGCCTGATAGCTCAGAGAAAACAACTGCAGTAATGCTCGCCCTCATTTTCCACTTTTGGCACAAAGACCACTGTGTATAAATCTGACAAGCCCAGTGTATTATCCCCTTCTAGAGGCAAATGCTGTTACTTTATCACCCTGTACGGAGCATAGGTTCATAGTGAGGCTCCTCCCCTCACACTGACAGTGGAGATAGGGCAGAAAGTCTCAATAGAGAAACAGCTATTGTGATTGGCACTCTATCATCGCTGAGCACAAAAGACCTACACACACACACACACACACACACACACGCACACACACACACACAAAGACGGCCGCACCTATACACACACACACACACACACACACACACACACACACACACAAAGACGCCCGCACCTACACACACACACACACACACACACACACACACACACACAAACACACCCCCACACACCCCCACACACACACACACAAAGACGCCCCCGCACCGACACACACCAACACTCTACAAGCCAACACGACAAACGCACCCGCCACCCAATACACAAATAGTTTAAGAAGTGGCGTCATGAATTCAGACACACCACCGCCCCCCCCCCCAAGACGTTAACAATATGCAGCATACATGAAACCTGATGAATAATTAAACCTTTATTTATCTATTTAGCAAAGTGCTGCCAGTCAAGGGGGGGTGTACATTATGCAGATCGCTCCGTGCCGTTCCGGACCAAGGAAGCAGCCACCGGTGATGTCTCTATATATGTTCTGTACACGTTGACAGGAGAAGATGGTGGCTCTCTCTCACGGGTGACACAGCACCAGAGGCGACAAGTCGGATTTCTTTTTTGCATTCTCTTTCCCTCCCTCACTGTTAATAATAATCGCAGAAAAGAACAAACCAGGCCGCACCTGCAGCAGAGACGGCCTTTAAACACGCCACGGGTTTAGTTCTCTCTCAACTGTCTTGAAGGGGGGGGGGGGGGGAGTGTTGAGAGGAAAGGGGCCGGTGAGGTGGAAAGGGACGGGGCGGAAGGAAGCGTCTCTCAAATTGGAACGGCGGAGGTCATTTAGAAAAGGTTAATAACATTTGGAAATGGGGAGGGTGGCGGGTTATTAACATTAATACAGTTATTCATATTCAAACAGCCGAGGTAAATAATTGACTGTGGGTAGATGTGGCCGGGGGTGCAGTGGAACTGATGTAGGGAGAGAGAGACGGTCGGTGGAGGGGGGGCATTCTTTAATTCATTAAAACGGATAGAAATCAAGCCAAATGTCCTCTCTGCTGCACTCCAGAGGCGTGGCCCAGTGTAATTATACTTCTACAGGTGAACGAGCACCAGAATCTCGCTGGGCGCCAGAGCAAATTACAATTACCCAGCCATCCATTCATTTACTGTTAATCTCACTGCACTCTGTACTGTTTATTGTGTGGGGAAGTGGATGGTTAGAGCAGGAAGGTATATGCCATATCCTCTGTTCTGGGTGAATTCCCACCAACGGGAATTTGTTTTTTGTTTTATTTTCTTCTTTTTTTCGTAGGGTTTACCTTAGGGTTAGGACTGTCAAACCATGTTAAAGGGGGGTTGTGTGTGTGTGTGTGGGGGGGGGAGCACAGCAAGTGAGCAGAATAAACATGAAAGTGCTCTTTATTTGTTTTAACCTCCTCCACGCGTGTCTTAAATAGGTCAGTCATCAATGTTGCATCGGGTCCCCCGTCGAACACAGAGCGTCAGGGGAAAAAAGTGGCTATCAAGAAACTGATTTGAATGTATTAAACGAGAAACAGCATTTTATTTAAAGGTCTGAGGTTCATGTGGCGCGATTTATGCACATTGTAATGAACAAATGATCTGTCTGTCTGTCTGTCTGTCTGTCTTCGTCCTGAGGTGGGGACATCGTCTTTAGTAGACAGC
>NC_137676.1:56100560-56113060 GCF_963989245.1 Nansenia antarctica
GGAGGGGTTCATCTAGTAGCATTGAGACTGTCTGTCTGCCTGTACCTTAGTTTTTTTTTAAAGTAGGTACGTATATTTTCCTGTCAGCTTGACACCGCACTCCAAAACCAAACTAGCGGTACTACTAATAATAATGATAATAACTTCTGTACTACTGCACAGATGAGTTCCAGGCAGATCATTGAAGACATAGAGATAGAGACATAGAGATAGACAGTCTTCCTTGTGGTGGGTTCCCGTCGCGGTGTGTCAGTGAAACACCTCCACGTACTGGAGGACCGCAGAGGGAAACGAACACACGGCTAGCTAACCTTCATCCCCATGGAGGACGGTGGATAACGGCTGTCTGGGGTAAGGGGAGGTCTGCTGGACAAGCTGTCTGGGGTAAGGGGAGGTCTGCTGGACAAGCTGTCTGGGGTAAGGGGAGGTCTGCTGGACAAGCTCGCGCCAAGGTTGAGTGAACCCGAGCCACTTACTTTCTTTCTTTCTTTCTTTCTGTCCATCCTTCCTCCTTCACTCCTCTTTCCTTTGCAGATACCAATTCAGGGGAGATTCCTTCATCGCCATGGAAACCCTAAAGAAAACAATGACAAGAACCAAAAACTGAAATAAGTTCCAAGCCTACACACACCTGTATGTAGATGTCACACCAGGACAAAACCCAGACACATCCAAAGAAAACTTGTGAAAAACCATGTAAATATGGCATTATTATTATTATTATTATTATTATTATCTTTTAACACATAATATGAGATATGAGAATCGTCTGGGCGACAGTAAAGCCAGGTTAACCTTCGCCAGGATGCTGTAGAGCAAAAAACTCCCAAAGTTTAGTTTGTTTGAGTCACGAGAGAGAGAGGGCGCTGGGGCGAGTGTTCGACGCTGACGCAGCATCTGTCATGGCCGCCGCCCCGCAAATTATCCATCATCAAGGAGCTTCCCGGTTCTTCAATAACTCAACCCCACAAAGCCAGGCAGGCATCGCTCATTGAGGAACGCTCTTGTGAAAGTCAGAGCATTCTTGATGCAGCTCCTTTCATTGCTTAACTCTAGAACAGCCGTGTCTATTTTACCTACTGTAAGAGCCGCCTCAGGGGTTAAATGACCGTAGTCTTTACAATGGGAAGCTCCTATTTACACACAAAGGCCACTAGTTGGCCGTCTTGTAAACTAGCCTGCCTCCTACACAGAAAAACCACAAAATAGCTTTATACTAGCTTATCCTGATGTGATGTTGAAAATGTAAGAATACTGGGTGGTAGAACGCACATATCTAGGAAAGGTCATGAAAGGAGGGTTAGGGTTAAAGGAGGGGTAAAGGAGTGCAAAGATATAAAAAGCTGTTCTTACACCTGTAGTATGTTTATTTAACGCTGCAAGCGCCCTAGCATTAATTAACATTGGAATAAACTGACTTTCCACTATATAATGGCAATAAAAGTAGCAAAAAAAACACAATTCAACATTTCAGCCTGGGGAACAAGCCATGGGAAGGGGGGATCATCCAGTAGCATTGAGACTGTCTGTCTGCCTGCCTGCCTGCCTGCCTGCCTGTCTGTCTGTCTGTCTGTCTATCTCTCTGCCTGTCTGTCTGCCTGTCTGTCTGTCTACCTTCCTTCCTGCCTGCCTGTCTGTCTGTCTGTATCTCTGCCTGCCAGTCTGTCTGTCTGTCTGTCTGCCTGTCTATCTGTCTGCTTGTCTTTCTATATGTCTAACTGTCTGTCTGCCTGCCTTCCTGCCTGCCTGTCTGCCTGCCTGTCTGCCTGCCTGCCTGTCTGTCTGTCTGTCTGCTTGTCTATCTGTCTGCCTGTCTGTCTGTCTGTCTGTGTCTGCCTGCCTGTCTGTCTGTCTGTCTATCTCTCTGCCTGCCTGTCTGTCTGTATGTCTGTCTGTCTGTCTGTCTGTCTATCTCTCTGCCTGCCTGTCTGTCTGTCTGTCTATCTGTCTGCTTGTCTGCCTGTCTGTCTGTCTGTCTGTCTGCCTGCCTGCCTGTCTGTCTGTCTGTCCACCCTGCCCCCCCCCCACCGGCCTTGAGGACTTTTTAAAAAATGATGACGGCGTGACGCTGACATCAAACTACCTTCTTCTTTTTAAAAAATGATGGCGGAAAACTTTTGAAGTCCTCAACAGGGACGCCGGCCTGTCAGAGAGACGGATGCCCTGAGCCGAGCGGAGGCCTTTCATTAATGTAACACGCTCCCCCCGCCATCTGTTTAAAGATGACACAGGATGCAGAGGTGTGTGTGTGCGTGGGGGGGGGGGGGGGGTTCTGAACCAGTGAGACTTTGGGTCTCTGAACCTCCTCTACAGAGAGCGATTAAGCTTCTATGATCATTTATGTCGACAGACAGAATCTCCCCCCCAGCTCGGGGTTAATCACGTCATTTGCGTCCGCGAGGGGGATTTCATGCCGATCCGATGAGGCATTTTCGAGGCTCTGGCAGTGTCATGGAATCCTGTTTGGAGAGAGAGAGAGCGTGACGTGGGGTGGGGGTGTGCCGGGGGAGAGAGAGAGAGAGAGAGAGAGAGAGAGAGAGAGAGAGAGAGAGAGAGAGAGAGAGAGAGAGAGACAGAGAGAGAGAGAAGGGTTGGTCAGCGAGGACGTGTTAAAGAGCGAAGGGGAAAGAGGATCAGCGTGTTGCCGACCCCCCCCCCCCCCCCCCCCCCCGGCATGTGAAACTGCACTGTCAGCAACCGGGTGACTTAATGGCCGCGACAGGAAGTCATGGTGTCTTACATGGAACCCACGCTGCGTTAAGGCGTACACACACACACACACACACACACACACACACACACACACACGAGATTTGTTGTTCACTTACAACAATGGAATCAATTGTGCATTTCATTATGTTCTAATAAGTGGATCTAACGGAGCGTGGCTGTGAGGGTCCAGGGAGGGCAGGGCCAGGGTGTAACAACACTGAGGAGGGCAGAGTCAGGATGTAACAACACTGAGGAGGAGGACAGAGTCAGGATGTAACAACTCTGAGGAGTGGCCTTGAAGTACCACGCTTTCATTCTTTATTGACCCTGCTGCTTTCATGTACAATTTGATACCATGAGCAATAATATATAGATACATAGACGTAATATATATGTATATATTATTGCTCATGGTAGGGCAAGATATGAAGTAGGATGAAATGGAAGGAAAAAGAAAAGTCAATAACAGAGTTATGCATTTATGATATCTATGGTATCTATGATATATATGGTGATCCTTTCCATTTCCTGCACGGGTGAAGAAGGGACGGTCAGCGGAACCCAGACTGAACACACAGTGAGAGACCAACTCAACCCAGGTGAACAAGTGGAAAGATACAACACAATAAATGATTGTTGTAGAAGCCCCCAAGGTCCACATTTGTATTCCAGCTCCGACTGTCCTGCGCTATCTCCACTGCTTCCATTTATAAGCCACGCTACAATACTCTACTCCACTACAAATATGACCCCTGATCCCCCCTCCTCCCATCTAGATGGTCTCTCAAAGCCTCCCGCCGCCTCTACATCAGTATTCACCGCCGAGCGTTTGGGGGCGCGGGCCCGGAGAAGCGGCGCGGTGATACCGTTTCAAACCAGAACCGTCGGAGCGGGAGGATGCGGGCTGTGGAGCGTAAGGAGAGGGAGGAAGAGAGGCTGGAGGAGAGAGAGAGAGAGGCTGACGGAGAGAGAAAGAGAGGCTAGTGGAGAGAGAAAGAGAGGCTGGTGGAGAGAGAGAGGCTGGTGGAGAGAGAGAGAGGCTAGTGGAGAGAGAGAGAGAGAGAGGCTGGTGGAGAGAGAGAGAGAGAGGCTGGTGGAGAGAGAAAGAGAGGCTAGTGGAGAGAGAGAGAGAGGCTGGTGGAGAGAGATAGAGGCTAGTGGAGAGAGAGAGAGAGAGAGAGAGAGAGAGAGAGAGAGAGAGAGAGAGAGGCTGGTGGAGAGAGAGAGAGGCTGGTGGAGAGAGAGAGGCTAGTGGAGAGAGAGAGAGGCTGGTGGAGAGAGAGAGAGGCTAGTGGAGAGAGAAAGAGAGGCTAGTGGAGAGAGAAAGAGAGGCTAGTGGAGAGAGAGAGAGGCTGGAGGAGAGAGAGAGAGAGAAAGAGGCTGGAGGAGAGAGAGAGAGAGAGAGAGGCTGGAGGAGAGAGAGAGGCTGGAGGAGAAAGAGAGAGAGAGAGATGGTGGAGGAGAGAGAGAGAGGCTGGAGAAGGGAGCTAATTTTTCATAATCAGAGAACTGTTCCCTCTGATGTCAGAAGCTTAAGTAATCACAGACCTCAGACGAGGCGCTACTTTGACGCTCTCTGGGTGACACGGGCTGCGGGAGGGAGGGAGGGAGGGGTGTAAGAAAGAGAGACAGCAACAGAGAATGAGCAAGAAAGAGAGAAAGAGAATGCACATGAGCAAGAGAGCGAGAGAGGGGTAGGGTGTACTACATCTACCTGGCTGCGGTATGAAACCGTTTTAATGGCAGGTCTGAGGAAGAGTGTCTCTCATCTCCAGTGTTGGTCAATGAAAGCTGTGGTCAAGCATGACTGAGGAAGGCAGACAGACAGACAGACAGGCAAGCAGGCAGGGAGACAGACAGGCAGGCAGAGAGACAAACAGGCAGGAAGGCAGGCAGACAGACAGACAGACAAATGGACGGATGGACGGACGGACGGACGGACAGACAGACAGACAGACAGACAGGCAGGCAGGCAGACAGACAGACTGACAGACAGACAGACAGAGAGACAGACAGACAGATTAGGCAGACAGACAGACAGGCAGACTAACTGACAGACTGACAGACAGACAGAGAGACAGTCAGGCAGACAGAGCGACAGGCAGGCAGGCAGCGTGAGGGGTTTGACGGGGCTGTGAAGGCTGGGCTGGGGTCACCCATGGTTAGCCAGATAGTGGGAGGAATGCAGATGAGGAGAGAGGGGGGAGCACAGCTCCATCATCCATCTGTACTCCCCCCCACCACCTCCCGCCTCTATCCTCACCTCTCTCCTCTTTCTCCACCCCCCCCCCCTCCCCGCCCCCACCCCCTCTCTCCCTTTTCCACGTTTTTTATCAACATGCTTTTCCCTCCCCCTAGCTTAGCGCAGTCAAGCAACCAGGCTTGTGTATCTGTTTACCTCTTGGACTTGATAGAAAACCATGTGACCATGCTTGCTTGCTCACACACAAACACACACACACACACACAATGAGCAATCAACCATATACAGTACTGCCAAATTAAAATAATCATAATTACATTATCGCACGCTGTGCCAGAGGCCATGTGGTTCAAACCAAACAGTGCGTAAACGAACCCCGAAAGTAGCGATTAGGAGTCAGAGCTGATAATGAGTCTGTTATCACATGTAGAACATGTCTGTCCTCATCCGTGGCTCTGACAGCATCTATCCGTGTCTGTTCTCTGAGAGAACGCGGAGGGCCTTCATCTCTGATCTGATCATCTACGTCGAGCAGTCCTGCGCACACGCACACACGCACGCACGCACGCACACACACACACACACACACACACACACACACGCACTCGCGCACACACGCACACACACACACACACTCACACACTCACACACTCACACACTCACACACTCACACACTCACCCACTCACACACTCACACACACACACACACACACACACACACACACACACACACTCACACACTCCTCCACATTCAAGTCATTTTCCTTCATTAGCAGCGTTTGGTCCATGGGGGGATCGCCGGTCAACTTAACGGAGCGCCTCTCCATCTGTTCAATTACCAACGTGTCACAACTGTGTCACCGCCGCCGCCGCCGAGCATTCCTGAGACGTAAGACCGCGTCTCACCCCCCCCTCCCCCCCCCCGGTAATGAATAAGCGTTGTGCTAATAAGCGCCGTGCGGCCAGTGGGCCGGCAGGACAGGAGGGAGACGTCCTGATGGAGCAGACTGGCTGGACGTGTCGTGTCTGTGGTCGGCCTCCGGGGGGCAGTGTGGAGGGGGGGTCTGCTGGGTAACAAAGGGAGCTTACTGACCCTGCTGCTACTTACCCACGCTGCCTCTCTCTCTCTCGCACACACACCCACACAGATGTGCACACACCTACACACATAGACGGGCACACACTCACATAGCCCACACACACACACACACGTGCACACACCCACACACACACACACACTCTCTCATACATAGGGGGGGGGGGCGTCATGAGGTCTTTGAGGGTGAGCGGAGCCCCGAATTGAGGGTGTCTGTGTTGTGATGGCCATGGATCACACACACACACACACACTCTCTCATACACACACACACACACACACACACACTCACACACACACTCTCACACACACACACACACACACACACACACACACACACTCACACACACACACACACACACACTCTCATACACACACACACACACACACGCTCTCATACACACACACACACACACACTCTCATACGCACACACACACACACACACACACAAACACACACACTCTCATACACACACACACACTCACGCGTGCTCTCTCTTGACGCGGCGTTGCGTTCCATCAGGGCTTTATCTGCGCTGTTATTTACCTTCATGGAGGCTCATTTCACACCACACTACTCGGTCATGTAATCTGACAACTGTTATATTCCCTTGTGTCCTTGCGTTAGTGTTGGGGTTGGAGGGGTGGGGGGTGGGGATGGGGGGGGGGAGTGAGAGCGGAGGGTGGTAGGGCAAAACGCCAAGCCTGCTTAAAGTGTGTTAATTTCAAGCCTGGGGGGATTGTGTGTTAGGGTGGGGGTGGGGGTGGGTGGGGGGCGTAGAGGAAAGAGGAGCAGCAAAAAGGCGTAGAGGGGGGAAAGAAAGACACGTTTTTACCGCCGGACGAGATTTAAAAGCACGGAAAAAAACGCCCTGATGGATTTCTGATGTGTCCGATAGCCGTCACAGGACCGACCGACACGTGCGATCGGTTCTTGGGAGAGCAGCTGTGGGGGGGCTTGGGGGTCGTGGATGATGAGACACGAGACACGCAAGTCATTCAATTAACCCCCAGCCCCCCCCCCTCTCCCCCCCTCCTGTAGAGAGCTGGGATGACCTCGCCCAGATTTATGTCCTAATGAATGTGACACGGTTGTAAAAAAAAAAAACAGCAGACAAGGATTGGATGAGAGAGGGCACTAACCCGTGGCAGGAGATGTGGGGGGGGGGGGGATCCTGGGAATCAGAAGGAAGAGAGAGGAGGGAGGAGAGAGAGCAGGGAGGAGAGAGGAGGGAGGAGAGAGAGCAGGGAGGAGAGAGAGCAGGGAGGAGATAGAGCAGGGGGCTCAGAGGTAGAGGGTACAAGGTCACTTTCCTGTGGGGTAGTGGTGGTCTAGTGGATAGTGAGTTCAGTGGTGTAGTCTACGTGATACGCAGGACTACGCCGTATACCCACTAGGAAAGGCCAAGGATTTGCGTATACCCACTAAAAAATGCGCGAGGATACGTAACAGCGTTTTGTGACAGAACTTTCACACTTTTATTCATAAAATTCACCCCGTCTGTGTTACGAAGCACTTACTTCGAACTTTCTGACATGTTTGTTATCACATAACCAGCCGTTCAGAATGCTCTCAGTATTTCCCCTACAGAGCCTTGGGGTGGGCGGGCCAGACCTACCTCCACACACAGCTTCGTGCCGCGCTGGAGAATGGTTTGGTTTTGGTTTTGGTTTGTGTGCGCGTGCGACGCGAGAGAGTTTTTGCAGGGTGAAAGCTCTGCAGAAGAAAGTAAGCAAGTTGAAACGTTAGCAAATATAATTACTGTGTTCTGACAGAGAAAGTTGGTTCAAATGAGTCGTTATTATTGTGATTAGAAAGTGTCTGATTATAGTTTCATGGTGTGAATAATAGTGTCAAAGAACTAGCAAGCTAGCTAGCTCAGAGGTGATTAGATGAGCTAGTCTGCTGCACACATGCCAGCTAAAGAGCTAACTGGATGCACTTTATTATTTTACTTAAAGTAGATATACAATCTTTCTTATTCTGCTAGAATTGGGCTTCATGGTAATACCATAATGGTATATTTACAGTACATGGACAGTGGATTGAAGCATTGGAACAAACCCTCACTCATTGGAAATGTCTGTTTTTTGTAGTTGGACATACGATTTTCTTACCGGTGAGAGAGTAAGTAAAGACAGTATCTGACTCTATTGCCCACAGCAACCCAATATTCAATTAGAATGATGTTATGATTTGATATGAATTCAATGTATACCTCTTTATTATAATATTATATTATTATAAATACTCTGGTTGTTATATTTGCCTTTTGGTTGACAGCAAAAGAGGGAGAGAGGAGGATAGAGAGGGAGAGAATGAGAGAGAGCAGGATGGTGTCGGCACACCAGAGAGAGAGAGAGCAAGAACCAGGTGAGAAAGTGGACATGTAGTCAAGACCACATAAGTAGCCTTGAGAACCGATAGTTCTCGAGCCTAACGGCCCTTAGGGGGCAGGAGCCTATCTCCTGTTTCTGTAGCGTGAGGCAGCTTGATGTACAAGTACAGTCCATGCCACCACCCCCCCCCCCCCAAGGCAGCAAACACCGGTGTAGATGCATACTGTATGCATAAGTGAGTGTGGTGGTGCTTATGGGGTGTCGCTACGGGACAGGTGTCGCTCTGACTGGGAGGGCAAAATCACAGTATACCCACTAGAAAAAACTAGACTACACCACTGAGTGAGTTGGAGTGGTGATCGGAAGGTTGTGAGTTCTAATCCCGCCTGAAACACCACCACTAGTGTGCCCTTGAGTAAGGCACTTAGCCCTCAGTTACTCCAGGGGGGAATGTCCCTGTAATTCGTAATTGTAAATCGCTTTGGATTAAAAGCATCTGCTAAATGGGTACTTTTTTTAATACGGTGCCTTTTCCGTCCCCAGTACAAATCATGTTGTATTTTGTCTAAATTTGGACAGATACTAATACCATTAGTTTTTTCATGTATAGTCAATTGTTATTTATTATGAATACAATGATTTGGGCTTCTAAGTTGTTGTTTTTTACATTTTAAAAGCTTTGGTTAAAGATGTAAATGGGATTTTGCATGGGATTTGGGATGTCGCCAGTGTTGTTCATTCAACTTCAATCCAAAAAAGAACTATTAAAAATATATACATTTCCAAATATGTTATTATTAATGAATACAATACATTAAAGAATACAATTCCTGATCATTATCTATTGAAATCAAATATAGTTTTTATCCCAAATAAATGATTTTGTACAAAAAATTAAGGTTGTATGTTTGTCCCTGCGGTCACTGTCCACCCTGTTAAGCTGTGTTAATGTCCCTTTTAAAAGAAAACCATATTTCTCAATCACATCACTCTCATGAGGTGGAGGGGATTTCAAATGTGTAAAAATGTTTTACCATCTGATTTTGATGTTTTTATCAAGTGAGTTTAATGTGGTTGACCATAACGTGTCCACCCTGTTAGGCCTAAATATTGAGGAGATCAATCAAATGTAATAATTTCAAAATAAGTATTTAGTGCAAATTAGATTCCTCATCAAGTATTCATGGTCATTCTAGGCATTATGCTAACACAGGCAGGCTAAAGTCTAACTTTAACTCAAAATGTCCACCCTGTTAGTGTCCACCCTGTTAATGTCCACTCTGTTAGCCCTATTCAACTAACAGAGGACATTTAAATAAAATACAATTTAGGTGCCTGAGCTCGACCACTATGTTTTTCAGCAAGCTAGATATGTCCTTTATATAATAGAACATTAAAATATAGATAAATCAACAATTTATTTTTCACAAGTTAAGAAGTCCAAATGGCACCATATAATAATTCTAATTCTAATTCTAAAATCTGGTGGGGGGGAACTGATGGGGGGATGATGGATGGATGGAGGATGGATGTATGGAGGGATGGATGGATGGATGGATGGATGGAGGAATGGATGGAAGGAGGGATGGATGGATGGAAGGATGGAGGGATGGTCGACGGGCCCGTCTGCGGTGAGGCTCCACATGGCGTCTGAAAAGAAAAAAAAACGCAGACGTCACCTCGACAAAACAACACTCAAACGAGCGGATAGCGCTTGCACACGGCGGCGAGCGGCGAAATGTAGGGCGGAAAATCCAGACTGAAAGGGATCGGGGAATTTCAAAGGGTGATCCCGTTAGCCGCGCCCATGCAGATGTACCCGCCGGATGAAGCCGTCAACAGTCCCAGCGCGGCGCGCGGTTGGCCGGGCGACAGCGTCTCTCTCTGGCAGGGGGGATCTGCACACGCCAGGTCTTTTACACAGCAGACACACACACTTCCCCCCACATCGCTTTCCATCCTGTACCGAAAAGGCCTCTCTCTCCAACACAACACACGATAGCTCCGGAATAATCCATATTTAATGTGGTACTTTATGAAGAGGGGAGGGGGGGGGGGGGGGGGGGGGGGGTTGTGTGTGTGTGTGTGTGTGTGTGTGTGTGTGTGTGGTGGTGGGGGGGGGGGAGGTAGGTTCACCCTCTCCTGCATTGTTTCCTCATCTAAAATTACACCCCTCGCTCCCCTGCCAATACCCTCGTCTACGGCGTCACATGCTATTACGCTAATAGTATTGGATTTCGCGTGCCATGTCATTTATGCACTTACTGCTCGACGAGAGCGCCAATGATTTTCCCGGCTCGATACGTAGGAGCCTCGTCCTATCCCATAATTCTTCTTCTGATACTCAGATCCGAGCCGACAAAAGGGGGGGAGACACGTACGTACCGTCTAATTGGGGGACTTGCCCGCAAGCCGACGGCGTAGAAAACAACGGTATTTTGTCAATTAAATGATAAAGATGACAAGAGGGAGAAAGAGAAGAAAAAAAAAATCCAATTTTATTTTTGGATTACGGGCAGGCGCGTGGGGGGGGGGGGGTTCGATGGCGTGAATCGAAAAGGAGGGCGTGTGATTGAATTAATATTGTTTTTCGATGGGTATTGGTGAATCAATTCAAAACATATTCAGCCCCCCGAGTGACAGCAGCGTATATACGGCAAATCACCAGCCTGCAGTTTGGTTTATGAGAATCCTATGGGAAGGATTTAAACAACACGGGCCAACTGCCACTCAGACGGCACGGCGGTTATAGCAGTCTGCTTTATAATCAAAAGCCAGAGAGAAGAAAAAAAACAGAGAGATAGATCAAAGGGCCGACCTCATAAGAGGGGAGAGAGAGAGAGCCACGGGGACACACGGCACACACAGAGCTGCTACTGTGTGTCATTGAGCCCATCCTTGATTGGATAAGTGCACTGACAAAGCCAGTCAAATAGGCCAATTATCCAGCTGAATCAACATCACTCTACCGCCGGGCGGATGGAGGTCTACCACCATTAGCGGACGCCGCTGTTTGCAAACAGACAGTCAATTGTGACCGGCGGAAACGGTCGACGATAGATAGGCGAAGGTACGGAGGAGCGTGTTCCGCGTGACCTACGGCCTCCGCAGCCTTCTAAGAACATTTCAACAGATTTCATCACCTCTGGATGTACCAAAATAGAAACACTAAACAATACTGTGGAGTCGACAGCAGTAACGTGTCACCAATGACCTCTCTCTCTGCCCTCTCTCCTCTCCTCTCTCCTCTCTCCTCTCCCCTCCTTTCCTCTCTCCTCTCCCCTCTCCTCTCCTCTACTCTTTCTCCCCTCTCTCCTCTCCTCTCCTCTCTCTCTCTCTCTCCCCTCTCTCCTCTCCTCTTCCCCCTCTCTCCTCTCCTCTCCTCTCTCTTTCTCCTCTCTCTCCCCTCTCTCCTCTCCTCTCCTCTCCTCTCTCTCCCCTCTCCTCTCCTCTCTCTCCCCTCCTTTCCTCTCTCCTCTCCTCTCCTCTCCTCTCCTCTCTCTCTCAACTAATCAAATCCGGAGCATCTTCATCCGAGGATCATTAGTATCTGGGATTAAGCTAATCTGGCACGTCGGATTATCACGCCTGCCCTGCCAACCCCAGGGTGGTAGTGATGTGTGTGTGTGTGTGTGTAGATGCTCTGAGTGTGTGTGTGTGTGTGTGTGTGTGTGTGTGTGTGTGTGTGTGTGTGTAGATGCTGCCAGGAGGACTCGCCAGTGGTGAAGCCAGGGAACACAACGTCATGTCTGAACCTCAACCAAACAAAGGTTCCCCCCCCCCTCAGAGATGAGGTGCCAGATGATTTCATGGTGCTTTTCAATGTCAATAATAATCAATTAGTAACAGGGTAGGGAGAGAGGAACACTGATGCCAACACATGTAGAATGTCCTCTACAACACTCATCATCTACACACACACACACACACACACACACACACACACACTAAGAGCATCTACACACACATACACACACACACACACACACACACTAAGAGCATCTACGCACACACACACACACACACACACACACACACACACACACACACACACACTCAGAGCATCTACGCACACACACACACACACACACACACACACACACACACACACACACACACACACACACACACACACACTATGAATGAATG
>NC_137676.1:56118060-56230560 GCF_963989245.1 Nansenia antarctica
TTTAATGTCTTCATTTAACATAAAATATGATTAATATTTTTTTTTTTTTTTTTTTTTTAAATATCTGGCTGCCAGTTGGGGGGGCACCAGCACGTCTGTGGGGGGGCCTGGCCCCCTGAGGCCCGCCCATAGTGACGGGCCTGAGGAGAACATCTCGCTGCTCACGTCAAACCTCTGGTTCCTCTGGTTCACCCTCCGAGCTCCCCGACTACAACAACAACAGCTTCGGTTGCACAATATATTTTTTTACAACACCGAAATGACTTGTTATTTAGAGAGAAATTGGGTGGTAAAATGGAGATAACCTTTTTATGAGTTGTGTTATTTTTTATTGTATACTGTATCAAACAACACTAGACACCATTTTGTACCAGCCGATAACCAACTGTGTTCAATTATGTGTACAGTAAGTACAAAGATGTACATAATATAATATATATATATATATATATTATTTACAGAAGATAAACTGTACAGGGGGGTAGAGGGGATGTAGAGGTCTCAGGAGGGGGTCATCTGAAGAGATGGGTGTTCAATCTCCGATGGTAACCACATAGTTACCTAGCAGACACCAGTTAATACTAGTGGTAACAGTCGGCCTACCATAACACTAAGAGCCTCTGTTCTGAATATGAATTATTTTAGAATAATAGTATACCAGTAACTTAAGCCATTAATCTATAATTCATAAGATGGAAGAGGAATATGCAAATATTCAGTATATGGAGCAAGAGCACTGTATTTGTATATAATATGAGCCTCATATAAATGTTCATCACTTTGTCTTAATAGTTGGTTTATAGTCAGATTTTAAAAACAAGCCTGTATTACAACTCCCCATTTGAGACAAATAAAACTTATTTCAAGAAATAGATGATGATTACACACTCCTGGTAATTACTACCAATATGGACTGCAATTATTGAGGAGAAAGTGAAAGGTAGAATTATTTCATTTACATATATTCTAGGGGAACAATAACACCTGTATCACATCAAATAAATGTCAAATTAGAACACAGGTTTTATGAATCCCAATTACATTCGGATCTGAGACACAAAAAACAATCATAATTTTCCAGGAGAAACTGCCTGCTTAGAGCGACGTCGTAATGAAGTAAAATGGCACGTGCATGCAATCAAGTCAGACCTCCTTTATTGAAAGACCCAAACTAATATTAAGAAATGATATTCATGGGAAGTGACAGCATGAAAGTGAATCAAATAAAGCCTTAACCCCCCTAGAGCTTGTTGAGATGAAAACTGATGCCAGATGCCTAATGTTTAATCTAACGTGGATGGTTAGTGTTCAACACTGTATTCTTTTAGGAAGAAAAGCAATTAGCACCAATGTCACCTCCCTGCAGAATGACAACACATCTAGGGTCTACGGAGAATGACAATTGCCAAGTGATTAACGTGACATGTTTGAACGTGGAAAAAAATATGTACCAAGAACATTTGGGAAGTTAACAACCAAAGCACGTGAAGCATAAGTTTGCTGACCGGTACCTTCCGTTTATCACAGCCTTAATTGAGTACATCTGGTTAACCGAGCACCCTAACTACCTTACATTGTTAGGAGAATTACCTCAGAGCGCTAATGAGACAGCTTGCTTTCTTTCCTCTCCAATCCCCTCGTCTTTGAATCACAATAAAAGCCCCTTTGTAATAAGGCAGGGGACATTGTTTCCCTGTAGATATCATTCTACACACACACACACACCTTGCCCGAGGTGCCTACGGGATCTAATGTATACATCTATATGTTTCAATGTCCAACACTCTGAGGCAGCTGGTTGAATCCATTAGGGGGGGCTGTGTCTCAGGAGGTAGAGCCGGCGTCTAATGATCACAAGGTTGGCAGATCGGCGGTTCGAGCCCCGACTGGCCACATGTCGAAGTGTCCTTGGGCAAGACACTGAACCCCCAAATTGCTCCCAATGAGCGGTCCAGCGCCTTGCATGGTAGCTTGCCGCAATTGGTGTGTCAATGTGTGTGAGAATGGATGAATGAGAGGCGAATGAGTAAAGCGCTTTGGAATAAGGCGCTATATACGTCAGTCCATTTACCACGGTAATACAGGTATCTGGAGCCAACATTGGCCATTGACTACCTGTTGAAACGTTAGAGCACGGTTTATAAATAAAATACAATAAATAAACAGTTATAAATTAGCGTGTATCCAGAAATATGCATCTCTCTAACACACACCGACACACAATTTCCGCTCAAAGCAATATCAATCAAGGCCTGGTGAAAATGAGTTACGGGGTGTGAATTGAATCTGTGGAGCAACTCTGTTGTAAGATCCTCAGGGACACGTCTTGTTAATGGTTCACTTGCATATAAAACACCCCCGGCTGAGATGGTTAACACTGTGTGAGAGCACATATACGTAAATGACATTGTGTTAACGGTGTCTCGACGCACTGTTTACAAGAGGGGAATCTGGAGTGTTTTGGTTTAGCCGAGTCTTTAAAACGCTCCTATTTTTCACAAGGTAATGAGAAGGAGTGTCTCTGTGATAGGGGAACAGTAGCGCGCATATTGATTAAGCCCTCACATTCATGAATATTGATCCGTTTTCCCGCAGACGCTACCTGAATACAAAAACGGCTCTGGTCGGGAAACCAAAATGGCCGCCGGGCGGGGTGAGAGGGCGGTTACACGTGGGGAAATCTTAATTTGTGATGACATTGACTGCCTCCGAATGCAGGAGAGGTTGTCCCCCTCTGAACATGGTCTGAATGTGTATTTAAACCCTGGTGGTTTAAATTCAATTGGGTTTCATCAAAGTCAATGATCAGTATCATTAGGGCGAGAGTGAGCTCTTAAATGTGGCCGGCTGGTGAGGAGGCCGCGGAGAAGGCTCCATTAAAGGTCTCTAATAAAGGCTGAGAGTGGCTCCTCGCGCGCTCTCGCTTTCACCTCAACCCTCATTAACTCACTACACCTTGACGTACAGGGGAGAAGAGGGAGGGAACCACGATCCATAGTGTATGGAGGAGTGTGTGTGTGTGTTCTCATATCCTGCTTGATCTTCCTCAGTGAAGAAGGGTTTGGCCATCTTGTACAGTATCGTAGTCTTCTGGTGAGCTCTAGTAGTTCTGCTTGACTCACATTAACATGTACTTGTTGCTGATCCAGATTTAGTTACCGTGACCTTTGTGTCAGGGCTGCTGTTCTCTGCAGGCTTTGTGTTCGCCTTAATTGACCTGGCTTCCTGCAACTACTACAATTCAACCTTTTGAAACCTTTTTCTGTTTGTTAATGGCTTCTTTTATTTTCATTTTAGACCAAAAAGCTGGAGAGTGCTTAATGAGTTGCAAGGGGGAACAGTAGCACTCTAATACAAAACTCGGGAAGTATTTGGAGGTGAAAAACATGTTCTTGGGCTGCATGGCAACTAGTAAGCTTGTAACATCATCCATGGCTGAGGGTGACAATAAATCATTACAGAGATGTGCTCCACTGGGCAACAAGGGAATGTATGCTATGTGAATGTAATGTGTGTACAGCAGGATGTGTGCACACATGGTCTCTGCACAATATCACTATCCAAAGCTTAAGGATGTAGTTGAACAGTGTTAATTACTGTTCAGAGAACTATGTAATCACACAGCTGAGAAAAGGGGTACCAAGTGGTTAAGGGTTAACGTATGTTTACAACACTATCACCGGCATGGGATTGCATTCCTACTGTTTGAATGAGAGTTCATCTGAATGAGAGTTCATCTGAATGTGTAACTTATGGGATGATGTCTGATTGGTTCTCCCTTACAGCAACTCTGGTTTGAATACTGATGTCTGTAATGTTCCTACAAAACAGAATGTAAGGAGCAGATATCTGTCTTTCTTCTAACTGTCGTTTCGGGTGATCAGAGAGTACAGAGTGTGTAGGTACTTCAGGCCTTGTGATTTCTTTCTTTCTCTCTCTCTCTCTCTCTCTCTCTCTCTCTCTCTCTCTCTCTCTCTCTCACTCTCTCTCTCTCTCTCACTCTCTCTCTCTCTCTCTCTGAGCGTAGGATGTAACATTTCGGTGTATTTGCCCTTCTAATATTTGATTACAATGTTATTAAAGCCTCATTTGATTTGTTCTCACATGGCCATTCTTGCTCTAGTCAAAACAAACTCGCCAACTATCTGGACATCGTGTTTTATTACATATTACATTATGTATGCTTGCACAGTATGCGTTGTTATTAACATTCAGAGCCAGACTTTCTCATTGTAACTGCCAACCTGTAAGGCTCTTACAGACCAGACATGTTACATGAGACTGAAGGGATCTGAACATCAGCCTTGCCATAGGGATGAAGGCATCAACGTTGGGAAGGTCTGGGGGTTGTGAGAACACTAACAAAGATAATTGTTAGTCTTGTGCATTAACAAAGATAATCTCTCTTCTGCTCATTTGAAGAGTCCATTTCTAAGGGCTAAAACAGCCAGTTTCAGGGGTATCCTCACAAAGTAATGATGGGATCCGTTTTATAATCATATTAACTCACTACAGAGGGTGCCTTAGCAGCCAATATACAACACGCAGTCTTATGCATTGTCACACTGTGTGGAAATGTGTGGATAGCTGCTGTTAGTAGGAGTGGGCTATACAGAGGTCACAAACACTTTCTAGAAACTTGGTCTCAGTTTTGTATTCCATTTGACCTCTCAACATTGAAATGACAAAATGTTCGGCCTGGGGTCCAAGCAGGGGAGGCTGGTTCATTAGGTGCAATTGGGCAATGCCCCACCAAAGGGAGAAGAGAGAGATTTTTTTTCTATGACTTCTAGACAGTGTTGCTTCTGAATATCATAGTCCAATCAGCTAGTGTTCTGTGGAGTATATCATAGTCCAATCAGCTAGTGTTCTGTGGAGTATGTTCCAATCAGCTTCAAGTCCCGCCCCTTTCGGGGCAACTTTCAGTCTACTCGAAGTTGCACTAGGCTGTTCTCGTAGACTTGCATGTAAAATCTATTTTGGTAACTTCAGGCCATTCGGTCAATTGTCTATGGGGTTTTGGGACATGCACCGAAAGGGGCGGGACTTGAAGCTGATTGGAACATACTCCACAGAACACTAGCTGATTGGACTATGATATACGCCACAGAACACTAGCTGATTGGACTATGATATTCAGAAGCAACACTGTCTAGAAGTCATAGAAAAAAAATCTCTCTCTTCTCCCTTTGGTGAGGAGCCAGCCTCCCCTGCTTGAGGATATTACAACTGGAACTATTACCGAAGTCAAACTTCGTTTGTGGTCGCAATCTCCGCGCAATCTCCGCGCAATCTCCGCGGCTGTTAGGCTGCTACTGTTGGTGTTTTGCGAAGCCAGAATACACAAACTCGACCTGAAGGTAAGAGAGTCAGCTAAGATAAAAGCTACTTCAAACATTTAGTAATATCGTCAGCATGGTACGTTTTCTATTGTCGTCTTTTAGCTTGTTTGTTTATGTATTCAGCACACGCACACACACACGCACACACGCACACACGCACACACGCACACACACACACACACACACACACACACACACACACACACACACACTCACACACTCACTAGAGGGGATGAAGAGGTCTGTACAGGGGGGTAGGGGGGATGAAGAGGTCTGTACAGGGGGGTAGAGGGGATAAAGAGGTCTGTACAGGGGGGTAGAGGGGATGAAGAGGTCTGTACAGGGGGGTAGAGGGGATGGAGAGGTCTGTACAGGGGGGGTAGAGGGGATGGAGAGGTCTGTACAGGGGGGTAGGGGGGATGAGGAGGTATGTAGAGGTGGGTAGGGGGGATGAAGAGGTCTGTAGAGGTGGGTAGGGGGGATGAAGAGGTCTGTAGAGGTGGGTAGGGGGGATGAAGAGGTCTGTACAGGGGGGTAGAGGGGATGAAGAGGTCTGTACAGGGGGGTAGAGGGGATGAAGAGGTCTGTACAGGGGGGTAGAGGGGATGGAGAGGTCTGTACAGGGGGGTAGGGGGGATGAGGAGGTATGTACAGGGGGGTAGAGGGGATGAAGAGGTCTGTACAGGGGGGTAGGGGGGATGAGGAGGTATGTACAGGGGGGTAGAGGGGATGGAGAGGTCTGTACAGGGGGTAGAGGGGATGGAGAGGTCTGTAGAGGTGGGTAGAGGAGATGTAGAGGTGGGTAGAGGTGATGAAGAGGTCTGTAGAGGTGGGTAGAGGGGATGAAGAGGTCTGTACAGGGGGGTAGAGGGGATGGCGAGGTCTGTACAGGGGGGTAGAGCTATTCTCATGCTAAAATCGACTGTAAATCCAGATTTTAAAGTTGATATTCTTCCCCGTGGAGCATGCCCCCATAACCTGTGCCCCACCCAAAATGTTTAGCACCAGCCGCCACTGGGTCCAAGAAAAACACGTACATTTGGTAAACAAAAAATGTCTTAAGTCAACAGATGATGGTTTGTGACTATTTCTAGATGCATAACCCAACCAAGTAAAAAGACAAGGGCAACGTTCCCAGCTCACGTTCCCAGCTCAATCAGAATTTGATTGAAATTAGTCGGATTGGTGATTTGAGCATTTAAATTTTACTGATATGATGTCTCAGGCAGAGAGTAGGAATGAAAGCATGACATCAATCTAAGGACACTGTTAGGGCTTTCACACCGGCAGTTCCGAACGCCGGTTCGCGTTCGTGTTCGGAAACCTCCGAACGCTGGCGCTGTCTGGCGAACGAGCCCGCGTTCATACCAGTGTATCGTTCGCCAGACAGCGCCAACGTTCGGAGGTTTCCGAACGCGAACGCAAACCGGCGTTCGGAACTGCCGGTGTGTAAGCCCTATGAGTGTATGGGCCCTATTATACACTTCTTAACTTGCCGTCTTAAGTCTTAATTAAGACGCACCGCCAGGTTAAGACCTACCGCCACCCTTATTATGCGCTTCATACGCGCTACTGCTATTATGCAGGTGTCGATAGGCGCCCACACATAAGACGTAAAACTCCCGTGCATATATTACTCATTGTGGGAGTGTTCATATGTTAATGAAGTGCACTAGGCGCCCCTGCTATTATGCGATCTGACTTTGCTCCTAGCGCTAAGAAGTGGTTTGAAAAGTTCTTAAGTTTAGACTTCATGCACGTTTTGAAACACGAGCGCGCCTCCGCGGTTTGCGCATGCAAGTGGGCACACATGAACACGCACGTGGCTCCACGGCAAGACGTCAATTACGGTCACAGTATAAATGCCACCACTGGCAAATGTTAAGCCAGAGAGAGAGAACAATGGAATATATCCTAGGAAGGAATTATGATAGACGAAGACGGCGCGCCGAGCGCATATACCGGCAACGACTTTGTTAAATCTCAAATCAATCCTGGATTCGTGATCTAAGCATTTTAGCGCTTTCAATTGGTGATCCAACTGTTAATAATGCTATAATATATTGCAATTACAATTATATTATAGCCTATTATTAAAATATGTATAATATAGCCTATATATAATATTATTTTATTCTGTTTACAGAGCAGCAATGCTTGTATGAGCTGCGCTTCACCCGTCAGGCAGTAACTGAATGTCGTTTGGTCAGCAATGACCTCATGCACGAGCTTGTTACTTTCTTCTGCAGAGAAGCGCGCTGACCTCCTTCTTAGGACTTCCATAATAGCATAGCGCTAAAGACTCAACGCAGCCGGTTCTTAAAGGGAATGGCACCTGGCATGCTGATTGGGTTGATTGAGAAGACGCCCAAAACACACCCATGACTAATTTCTTTGCTTAGCGCCGGGTTTTAGGCGCCCACTACCGCACGCATAATAGCAAAGTGGCCTTGACCACGCCTCCACGTCTTAAGTTTAGATCTACCGCCTCGTCTTATTGCTTAAGACTTATGAAGTGCATAATAGGGCCCTCTGTGTGTGTGTGTGTGTGTGTGTGTGTGTGTGTGTACGAGAGAGTAAGAGAGAGGGAGAGAGACCGAGAGAGACTAAATATACACGCATATAAATGAACACTTAGAGAGAGTTGCTAGGGCGATGTGAAATGACAGAGAAGGTCAGACACTCGATAGCTGGTGACAGCGGGGTGAGTAAGGAAGGTCCCGGGGGAGAGGGGTGAGACGAGGGCCTCGTTAACCAGCCTCCCCGAGCACAGGGAGCCTTCCTGGACACGTCCTTAATTGGCTTGCTCATCGGCGCTGTCATAGCCGTTAATTCACCAACACAACAGGCTGACATGGAAAAGGCCAGCAATGCCCTGCTCCTGTCTGTACTTAGCCACCCCCCCGCCCCCCCGCCCTCACCCCCAATCCCCAAATCCCCCCCCCCTACACCGCCTCGCTGCTCTCTAGGACTCTTAATTGCCATCTGCTGTCATCTAGTAGAGGAATAACTGACCTGCAACAGGAGGTATTAATGGGTAGTAGCACACCACCGCCACCTTCAGAGGGCATGGAGTGATGTCTGCGTCCACGTCACATCTCTGTCTACAGTGCAGCTGCAGTACTGGACGGTACTGTTTGAATGATGAGAAAAACCGTGTGCGTAAACTAAGTCACTAAGCAGTTCTCACATTCTCTCACTACTGAGGAGAAGAGAGGGTCGGCTACCTGTGGGTCCGACAGTACCTGATCCTGTTCCAAGAACGGTCCAAAGAAGCTATGATAATAATAATAATAATAATAAGAAGAAGAAGAAGAAGAAGAAGAGGAAGAAGAAGAACTTTATTTGTATAGCGCTTTTCCTGCAAACGTTGCAGCTCAAAGTGCTTTAATCATTATATAATCATAATTTAATTATTTAGTCATTTAAAGGCAATATTAAAAAGATGGGTTCTTAGTCTTGACTTGAACATATTTGCTGAGGTTGCATCCCTAATGTAAACTGGCAGTGCATTCCACAATTTGGGTGCATAAAATGAGAATGCAGCCTCACCAGATCTCTTCTTTTGTATGTGCTACACAGAGAAAACCAGCATCAGATGATGTATTAGAATGAGTGGGATATGCCATAGAGCGGAGGAACGCGGGAGAAAGAAAGATAGAGAGTGAAAGAGAGACAGACAGGCAGACAGACAGACATACATACAGAGAGAGAGAGAGAAAGACAGAGAGAGAGAGAGAGAGAGAGGGGAAAATATCAATTTAACAGGTTACATGGAGTGAAACATTGTGAGAGAAACCGTTTGAAAGACAATTACCACTTGAATCTCCTAGCAATCAAGAGGCCTGTTTATCATCTCCACAGATCCAATTTCTCCACATGACAGAAAATAAATAAATAAATTAGGCCAGCAATCATCTAAAAATGCTTTTGGGAAATATTCCGCACGGAAAATGCATGTGTGCATCTTTCTGCAATCTTTCTCCCAACTAGAAAAGGAGAGAGGGAATTCAATCAGCGGACAAAAAATAGACAAGCATCTTCGAGTTATGAATCACCAGAAGATCAAATTAACTTCAGCACGGTACACAAAATTATTGTTTTCCAATTTGGTCAATAAAAACTCTATTAACAATACATCTCTGCATCTGCAATGTGAGAAGATGCAGTCAGTTGATTCAAAACCATTTCAGCATTCAGGAATACATTTCATATTGCATTCATCTACTGTATGCTTTTGGTTGGGCATGGACAGTTCAGCGGAGCATGATATTTCCTTAAACTAAATGTCAAGGAGGCATTCAAGCACGAAATGTCAGACTAATTCAGGGCATGGTGGAAAATGCAGGTTCGCAAAATAAAAAAAAAGAATAAAAAAAGACCCAGCCCGAGCTATATACATTGTTCTCTGTGAGGTGTAATACATCAAACTGAAAAGGTGGCCAACAAATGTGCTCCGATTGATTTTGCAACAAAAAGTGTATTTAAAATCCATCTCCATCTGAATGAAAAACCTTAGCTCGCTTGTTCCCGAGGACTAAATCTATACTGTACATCATCTTGCTACGGGTGTGTGAGGATATTATCGTCTAGATGCCACAACAGAGAAAATATCTGTCCTTTTAGGACATATTGACAACTTATATCGGGTTGCAAATAACTTATAATTGCAGCTAGAAGGAAGCCAGTCCCACTTAACACAAACGGTTGATTTACCCTGAACCACAGTGACAGAAATGATACTGTTAGACGTTGCACTTTCGTCTATTGCTTCCATTGAGCCAGTCAAAGTCAATGTCTGTTTTAAATGATTTCAAATACTATTTGAACACAGGTCTGGTTCTCTGTGCCTATTACAGAGCTGGTGGGGGGGGGGGGGGGGGGGGGGCGTAGGTATTCTTTGAACCTCCGGAGATATTAGCAAAATGAACAACACATTACATTGGCCACACCCCTTAATACAGTAACACATACAGTAACTTGAAAAACAGCCTGTATAAATGGTCTGTATAATTTATTCCTTTTCAGTGCGCCAAACCTAGGATTCTGCCCCACTGAAAATGACTCCCTGCATTGAACCAACCTCCTTTAGTTGGCTTCGGGTCGGGCTACCAGTTACTATGTGAGACGACTTGCAATTCCCCCAATGTAATTCCAATGCCAGAGTCGGTTTGTTCCTGGTCAAATGAGGTTGATTCCAGCGTGACTTTTCACGTTCTACAGCTGACGATAGAAGCTTCTCTCTTACTTCTAGAAAGTGCTGACGGCACTGTGGAAGAGTCTGGGCCATGAGATTAACCCTCCCACGTGGTTCCAGACGTGAGGGAAGGCTGGGCACGTTCTGTGGGGGACAGAGGGAAGGCTGGGTAGTTCTGTGAGGGACAGAGGGGAGACAGGGCAGGGTCTGTGAGGGACAGAGGGGAGACAGGGCAGGGTCTGTGAGGGACAGACAGGAGACAGGGCAGGGTCTGTGGGGGACAGAGGGGAGACAGGGCAGGGTCTGTGAGGGACAGAGGGGAGACAGGGCAGGGTCTGTGGGGGACAGACAGGAGACAGGGCAGGGTCTGTGGGGGACAGAGGGGAGACAGGGCAGGGTCTGTGAGGGACAGACAGGAGACAGGGCAGGGTCTGTGAGGGACAGAGGGGAGACAGGGCAGGGTCTGTGGGGGACAGACAGGAGACAGGGCAGGGTCTGTGAGGGACATACAGGAGACAGGGCAGGGTCTGTGGGGGACAGACAGGAGACAGGGCAGGGTCTGTGAGGGACAGAGGGGAGACAGGGCAGGGTCTGTGGGGGACAGAGGGGAGACAGGGCAGGGTCTGTGAGGGACAGACAGGAGACAGGGCAGGGTCTGTGGGGGACAGACAGGAGACAGGGCGGGGTCTGTGAGGGACAGAGGGGAGACAGGGCAGGGTCTGTGAGGGACAGAGGGGAGACAGGGCAGGGTCTGTGAGGGACAGAGGGGAGACAGGGCAGGGTCTGTGAGGGACAGAGGGGAGACAGGGCAGGGTCTGTGAGGGACAGAGGGGAGACAGGGCAGGGTCTGTGGGGGACAGAGGGGAGACAGGGCAGGGTCTGTGAGGGACAGACAGGAGACAGGGCAGGGTCTGTGAGGGACAGAGGGGAGACAGGGCAGGGTCTGTGAGGGACAGACAGGAGACAGGGCAGGGTCTGTGTGGGACAGAGGGGAGACAGGGCAGGGTCTGTGAGGGACAGACAGGAGACAGGGCAGGTTCTGTGGGGGACAGACAGGAGACAGGGCAGGGTCTGTGGGGGACAGAGGGGAGACAGGGCAGGGTCTGTGAGGGACAGAGGGGAGACAGGGCAGGGTCTGTGGGGGACAGACAGGAGACAGGGCGGGGTCTGTGAGGGACAGAGGGGAGACAGGGCAGGGTCTGTGAGGGACAGAGGGGAGACAGGGCAGGGTCTGTGGGGGACAGAGGGGAGACAGGGCAGGGTCTGTGGGGGACAGACAGGAGACAGGGCAGGGTCTGTGAGGGACAGACAGGAGACAGGGCAGGGTCTGTGGGGGACAGAGGGGAGACAGGGCAGGGTCTGTGGGGGACAGAGGGGAGACAGGGCAGGGTCTGTGAGGGACAGAGGGGAGACAGGGCAGGGTCTGTGGGGGACAGACAGGAGACAGGGCAGGGTCTGTGGGGGACAGAGGGGAGACAGGGCAGGGTCTGTGAGGGACAGACAGGAGACAGGGCAGGGTCTGTGAGGGACAGACAGGAGACAGGGCAGGGTCTGTGAGGGACAGAGGGGAGACAGGGCAGGGTCTGTGGGGGACAGACAGGAGACAGGGCAGGGTCTGTGGGGGACAGACAGGAGACAGGGCAGGGTCTGTGGGGGGCAGACAGGAGACAGGGCAGGGTCTGTGAGGGACAGAGGGGAGACAGGGCAGGGTCTGTGGGGGACAGACAGGAGACAGGGCAGGGTCTGTGAGGGACAGACAGGAGACAGGGCAGGGTCTGTGGGGGACAGACAGGAGACAGGGCAGGGTCTGTGGGGGACAGACAGGAGACAGGGCAGGGTCTGTGGGGGACAGAGGGGAGACAGGGCAGGGTCTGTGAGGGACAGACAGGAGACAGGGCAGGGTCTGTGAGGGACAGACAGGAGACAGGGCAGGGTCTGTGAGGGACAGACAGGAGACAGGGCAGGGTCTGTGAGGGACAGACAGGAGACAGGGCAGGGTCTGTGAGGGACAGACAGGAGACAGGGCAGGGTCTGTGGGGGACAGACAGGAGACAGGGCAGGGTCTGTGGGGGACAGAGGGGAGACAGGGCAGGGTCTGTGAGGGACAGAGGGGAGACAGGGCAGGGTCTGTGAGGGACAGACAGGAGACAGGGCAGGGTCTGTGGGGGACAGACAGGAGACAGGGCAGGGTCTGTGGGGGACAGAGGGGAGACAGGGCAGGGTCTGTGGGGGACAGAGGGGAGACAGGGCAGGGTCTGTGGGGGACAGACAGGAGACAGGGCAGGGTCTGTGAGGGACAGACAGGAGACAGGGCAGGGTCTGTGGGGGACAGACAGGAGACAGGGCAGGGTCTGTGGGGGACAGAGGGGAGACAGGGCAGGGTCTGTGAGGGACAGAGGGGAGACAGGGCAGGGTCTGTGAGGGACAGACAGGAGACAGGGCAGGGTCTGTGAGGGACAGACAGGAGACAGGGCAGGGTCTGTGGGGGACAGACAGGAGACAGGGCAGGGTCTGTGAGGGACAGAGGGGAGACAGGGCAGGGTCTGTGAGGGACAGACAGGAGACAGGGCAGGGTCTGTGAGGGACAGACAGGAGACAGGGCCGGGTCTGTGGGGGACAGAGGGGAGACAGGGCAGGGTCTGTGAGGGACAGACAGGAGACAGGGCAGGGTCTGTGAGGGACAGAGGGGAGACAGGGCAGGGTCTGTGGGGGACAGACAGGAGACAGGGCAGGGTCTGTGAGGGACAGAGGGGAGACAGGGCAGGGTCTGTGGGGGACAGACAGGAGACAGGGCAGGGTCTGTGGGGGACAGACAGGAGACAGGGCAGGGTCTGTGGGGGACAGAGGGGAGACAGGGCAGGGTCTGTGAGGGACAGACAGGAGACAGGGCAGGGTCTGTGAGGGACAGACAGGAGACAGGGCAGGGTCTGTGAGGGACAGAGGGGAGACAGGGCAGGGTCTGTGGGGGACAGAGGGGAGACAGGGCAGGGTCTGTGAGGGACAGACAGGAGACAGGGCAGGGTCTGTGAGGGACAGAGGGGAGACAGGGCAGGGTCTGTGAGGGACAGACAGGAGACAGGGCAGGGTCTGTGGGGGACAGACAGGAGACAGGGCAGGGTCTGTGGGGGACAGACAGGAGACAGGGCAGGGTCTGTGAGGGACAGACAGGAGACAGGGCAGGGTCTGTGAGGGACAGACGGGAGACAGGGCAGGGTCTGCGGGGGACAGACAGGAGACAGGGCAGGGTCTGTGAGGGACAGAGGGGAGACAGGGCAGGGTCTGTGAGGGACAGACAGGAGACAGGGCAGGGTCTGTGGTGGACAGACAGGAGACAGGGCAGGGTCTGTGAGGGACAGACAGGAGACAGGGCAGGGTCTGTGAGGGACAGACAGGAGACAGGGCAGGGTCTGTGGGGGACAGAGGGGAGACAGGGCAGGGTCTGTGAGGGACAGAGGGGAGACAGGGCAGGGTCTGTGAGGGACAGAGGGGAGACAGGGCAGGGTCTGTGGGGGACAGACAGGAGACAGGGCAGGGTCTGTGGGGGACAGACAGGAGACAGGGCAGGGTCTGTGAGGGACAGAGGGGAGACAGGGCAGGGTCTGTGGGGGACAGACAGGAGACAGGGCAGGGTCTGTGGGGGACAGACAGGAGACAGGGCAGGGTCTGTGAGGGACAGACAGGAGACAGGGCAGGGTCTGTGAGGGACAGACAGGAGACAGGGCAGGGTCTGTGGGGGACAGACAGGAGACAGGGCAGGGTCTGTGGGGGACAGACAGGAGACAGGGCAGGGTCTGTGGGGGACAGAGGGGAGACAGGGCAGGGTCTGTGGGGGACAGACAGGAGACAGGGCAGGGTCTGTGGGGGACAGAGGGGAGACTGCTGGACACGTTCTGTGGGGGACAGAGGGGAGACTGGGCAGGGTCTGGGGGGGACAGAGGGAAGATGGCTAGGAGGAAGTATGCATTTCATTGGCGGATTAGCAACCCAAGCTACTACCGTCAACCAATAATTGGGTGACGTCAGACTTCAATGTGAAGAATGTTCATTACTTCCGCCGTCATCGTTTACAACAAGTGTGACCGATTTAAATGTTAAACCTTTTATTGGTTATTTCGTTGCAAACCTCTCTGCTTTTCTTTTGTTGTGGCGGCAATGATGTTGAATGAATATAGGAGAGAAACACTGGGGAACATTCTCTCCTGTTTTATCACATAAGAACCATCTCACTGTGCAGCATTCATATTGTTCGCTTGTTTGTGGGTTGCTTCGTCCTTGGTGCTCTGGGAAAGAGCCACATGAGGAACTGTGGAGAGGTTGAAGGACGGAGTGTCGTTGGCGTTGTTATGGAAACAACCGTATCATTCCCAAATACGAAAACCACCTGAAACACACGTCTCAGTGTCATCCAAGGCCTCAGTGAATACTCTGGACCTGACCAAATGAATTCATTCAATGAATAGTGACATGGTTTTGGACGGCGAGCACACAATGAGGTCAGACCAACATTTCCATTGGGTCAACTGAGGTTTGAATGTCTGTGTGATTATGGGCCATTATGATGTCTGCCTTTGTTTGGTTATAGCCGTGACTGAAAAGAGAGAATTTTAATCCTTTCTTTTCTTTTTTTTCTTCCCCCAAACCTTTTTAAAGAGAGTGAGGAGAAAGCACATAAGAACATGACCTTGTGTGATATAAAAGCAATAGAAGGGATTAAAAAGTGGACTTTTCTGTCGCTCCCAGGCTCTTAATGGACACTTAATTCACCCGGCACAGTTCACCCAGTGCAGCCATACAAGTTCTCATTCCATTAACCTTGGACACCAAACCCTGTGGTTTCTATATGGATGCATCTCTGAAAGCCTGTGACCTTTTAGAACATACAGTAAGCGCATGCTTTTGGAGTTTACATTGTTTTGGACTATATTCCAGTGTACTCTAGTAGGCAAAATAAATCAAGCACGGCTCAAATAGTAGCTAATATTTCATTTAAAAGAATATGCTTGTGGCCTGGGGTGGTCCAGTGGTCTAGCACCGCAGTCTATAGAGCGCACATATGCCCATGTCGGCATGGGTTAGAATCCGGTCCATGCCCTGCTGACATGCCCTCTCTCTCTTCTTCTTCTCCTTACTTTCCTGTCTGTCTTCACTATATCTGTCCAATACAATGAAAAATATGAGTGGGACTGCCCCACTCTGAAAAAATTACCCCCGCAAAATAATACTAATATGCTTGATCTAAGTCTGGTATGCATTGCTCAATCTTTGCTGTGCATTGCTCATAGGAGTGACATAATGAGTGCGCACACACGCATGCGACCCTGATAAACATTCTCCTCTCGTAGCCTAAATAACCCTAAAGCATTGTGAGTCACACTGCATTAAGAATTGGGAGGCCGGTTAAGTGGAGTTATGTTCCCATAACTCAGCATCCATGTTATGTTGGTCTGTCTATCCCAGAAATCACAGCCACTCGTCATTTTTGCGGGGCGCTGATATTTCTCGGTGACGTTTTGAGCGTCCAGCGGTGCTGGCGGGGGGCTGCCATCCATCACTGATCTTTATGGGGGAGAATCGCTGAATCAGACAGCTGGAAATATCAATACTCATCCACATGGAGAGAGAGGGAAGGCCTGGGTGATGAAGACAAAAACATATACCCCCGTTTTCATTAGGGATAGGCCGATAACATGGTATAAATCACCTCAGCTCATACAGTACTATATAGCTGAACAGGAGAAAGTGGAGCAGACCAGTGACAACCACCATAACTAATACATTTCTTCTATTTCTCCTTATCAGAGTTGTGCTCACTTTGGTTACTAACGTTCCAAAATGTCAGTGTGTAATTTGAAAAATGTACCATTTACGATAACATTATACTTCATTTCTCTGGGAAAAACTGTAATAAGACAAAAACTGTCTTTGAAGTTTGCCTTCATCCTTGAAAGGAAATGGTGTGAAAATAACCAACATGCATAATGCATGTAACATCATAAATTCTACTCCAAAAGCACTTTCAAGGTTTTTTGCCTTTTTCCTTTTTTCAAAAAAATTATTATCTTTAATTCAGCTGGAGGCACATGAAAAGAGTTCATACTAATGAAAAGTGTTAATACAAAGTAAAATATATATTTATTATATGTCTTATATAAAGAACACTATGTACTGTACTGGGCTCATTGTGTTCTCATAATGGTCGACGTCAGACTGGTCAGCTGTCCCCAGGGACAAGGGACTAACATCGGCCTACACTTCCTGTCAAGTTTACATGTTTCTGTTAAATTTGAATAGAATTGAATACCAACAGGGTTCAGATTTCTGGTAAGGAATGGCACTCGGTGGGATGTTACAAAACATGGCCGCTATGAAGATAATAAGTAAAGGAAGGGGCGGGGGAGAGAGAGAGTGGTTCCTCTGTGGAGATGATGGCTGGGGCAGAGACATGATCTCCTTTGAATTAGTGTTCCTGTCATGTCTCTGATTTAAGCAATAAGCCACGAGAGGCCTCGTGTTTCTGGTGACTAAGTCACAGCTCAAGGGGGTTGTTAGGCGTCATCATGACTGTTACTTTATCAGGGAATAAAACACTGCTTCCAAAAGCCCCTCAGCCAATCACAATGCATTTACATTACATTTACATGTTTGGCATTTAGCAGCCGCAGTTTATCCAAAGTGACTTACAACAAATTACATTTGAGTATGTAAGTGAACCATCTATCCATCAGTCATAACAAGACAAGGGCCATGGGCCATTGTCAGTCATAACTCATAATGCTAGAAGAAGGAAGAATTAAAATGTCCCTACCTTTCTCTACCTCCCTATACAGAGTAACTGTACAGGGGAGGTAGAGGGCATGAGGAGGTCTTTAGGAAGAACAATTAGGTGTAGCCTGAAGAGACGGGTCTTCAGTCTATGGCAGAAGATAGATAGTGACTCTGCAGTCCTGACAGCAGTGGGAAGGTCATCCCACCATCGGGGTGTCAGGACAGTGAAAGGCTGTGACCGAGTAGCGCCACTGCTGTATCCACCTAGAGGCGGTGGTGCTAGTCGGCCAGCAGAGGTGGATGAACGGAGTGATCGGGCAGGGGTTTGGGGAATGACCATTGCTTGCAAGTAGGAAGGGTAGCGGGCGCCAGTGAAGGGTACGAAGGAGGGGGGTGACATGGGAGAATTTGATCACCAGACGGGCGGATTTTGTCAACACCGGTGCAAAGGGGGGAGTCTTCCTTCCTGACTCAAAGAAACCTTGTCAGTTGGAAACACCTATAGATTTACCTGTATTGACAGTATTGACACCTGTAGATTTACCTGTATTGACAGGATCAACACCTATAGATTTACCTGTATTGACAGGATCAAGGAGTCAAGAGGACAAACCAAACGAGAGCTCTGGACACTGGACAAGCAACATGTCAATATTCAAGTTGAGAAGCAGAATCCTGTTCAAATATACTAGGAAACAAATGTATCGATCTCAACTTGTATAACCGGAGGTTGAAACAATACGAATACCTGCTGTGGAAAATGACAAAAGCCTGTGGCCTTCAGCTAAGACTGCGCTTCACACTCGGCTGATTATTCCTGACGAGGACACAACAAAGTGGTTTTGTGACGTGTCAGTTTCGGCAGGCTTTTTAGTCACTTCAGTCTTTAGTCTTTAGATGACGATGCACACCAGCTCTAGTCCCACCCAGTCTCCTCCATCCTTCTTAGTTCCAGTCCAGTTCCAGTTGACGAAAACTGAGAACATTGCAGTGCAGTTTCAGCCCACAAAAACTCTAGTCTCTAGTCATCGACGAAAACCTGACTAAAATGTTTTTGAGTTTTTGTAGAACAAAACTAGACCAAAACCAAGGTGCATCTTCCTCCGAAGACCAAGGCTAAACGACTAAAAAAGCCAAAATGAACGCTGCCTCAGATGTTGGCTACTAGACCAGGAGAGCCTTTCTTTCACTGCAGCAAGAACGGCACAGCCAACGGAGAGGCAATACAAGGACACACATGGCCAGACCACTAAGTGAATCACCCCCATATTGTCTGACCTTATTGAGGACACAAAAACCCTTGTTGAAGACCAAGTAATTCATCTCAGTGGCAGAGAGCAAGAAGGAATGAGAAAGAGAGAGAAAGAAAGCAAGAGAGAGAGAGAGAGAGAGAGAGAGAGAGAGAGAGAGAGAGAGAGAGAGAGAGAGAGAGAAAAGCCACAGCCGTGAAACTGCTTATTAGAACTGACCCTTTAAATCTCATATGGACGTGTCTCCGGCTCGTTACATTGTAGTTTTAATAAAGCTGTCAATTCTCTGGGTGTTCCGTGACCCCTATTTATGCAACCCTGTTTAATGGCGTCTGGGGACCTGCTGAGTTTACTGCCTCAGTACCAAAAGGGTCACAGCACTTCATCAACGGCATATAACCCCTCCCAAAACTATCAATCTAATAAACAAATTACATCATTCGATTCTAGGCTGGTTAATTGCACTGGGGAGAACTGCTCTGAGACGATTTTGACAGGATCGCATGCCTGACACCTTGTCTAGGTAGAAGACATGAAGGTTGTTGGGGGAAGTCAATTTCATAGGGAGATATTGCATACATGCTATCTGTGAAGGGCTGTGTCAGTTTCTTCAGGAAGGTATATTAAGGTTTCAAGGGAGACATAGCATGTTATTATGCCATACAGCACAGCATCTATTGCGGCAGGTCAACTGCCAAGCAAGGACGCTCACAAACCTCCGCTGGTGTGTTACAAAAACAACCTGATTCACTTTCACCTCGTTTTCCTAGGTACAAAGCCATGGCTACTGTATGTAGAGGGCTTACAAAGCATTTGAAAAAGGTGATGGTCTGATATTACTGGAAACCATGAGGCAAATCCATGACTGTGTCATTAACTCACTCGTAGTGACATATGAAGAGTTTCTCTCAAAAATAACTTTCATTCTTATAAAATGGTTTGTGTTATGAATGACAATTATGATGATTAATGTATGATAAATGTGAAAAGACAGTGGCTATGTTATGTTGTTTGCTTACATAATCATCATATTATGCTTAAAGTTGTAATTAATCTTGATTATGTTGTATTGTTTATGCTAACTGTAACAAGGGATGAATAGTGTTATGGAAGGAAAGTATTCATGTGCATTTTATCATCAGCTGTATGTACAGTGCCTTCAGGAAGTATTCACCCCCATGGACTGGAATAGATTGTAGGCAAAATATCCCACGATATCAAAGTGAATGATTGTTCTGGGAAATGTTTACCAATTCATAAAAAAATGAAAAGCTGCAATTTCTTGACTCAATAAGTATTCATCCCCTTTGCTATGACACGGCTAAAATGAGCTTACCGGTATATGCAAAAATGACTTCAACCAATCACTCAGTAACTTGAAGTGAGTCCATTTGAGTGCAAGGATAACACTTCATGTGATTTCTGAATGAATATCATTGTGTTTATAGTCTCTGATTTGCATAGGAGTCAATGACACACTGTGTGTATTGGGCTGTCACTACCAACTCAGCAGATTTCATAATGTTCTCTTGATCCTGACAAACTCCCCAGTCCCTGTAGATGACAGGCCCATAGTGTGCATAATGCATAATGATAAAGCTACCACCATTCTTCACTCCATGGATGGTGCAGAAACTGCATTGCATGTGCTGGATTTGCAGCAAACATAATGTTTTGTTGTAAAACCAAACAAATACATTTCCAGCCACTTTACTTCCTGTATCGCTTCAATGGAAATGATATAGATGTTACAAACAAACCATTTTGAGGTCAGGTTGTAACACAACAACATGTGGAAAAGGTCCAGAGGCGTGAATACTTTACTGTAGATACCAGACCTTGCATGGACAAACACTCCTTGAGGCTGTGATTCAACCCTCTGACTCTTATCGTAATATCTGTAAAATGATCTTAATTGTCAACTCAACTCTCAGTCTGAGTATTGTCTCTATCAGTCACTTCCATTGTTATTTACAAACACTAACTATTCAGCTCCACTTAGCATTCTAACAAAGCACCCTGGTTGAAAGCACACGCTCTTCAGAGCTGTCAACCTTCCTCACAAATCAAAGTAAGAGGGCCGAACAAGTCAAGCAACCGATTGAAGGAGCACTTGTCGTAGAATTGCAATTTGATGTCATAATTCTAGAACAACCAGAGTGGTGGAAACATATTTCAAATGGCAAATCATATGGGGACATTTTCCACAATAATAACCTTGAAACTTGCCATGAGTGGATTTTTATGTTAATGATTCCATAACTGTCATTTGATATGCACAAGCAGATGGATTAAAGCAGCTTTCGCTTCAAAGAGGCAGCCCACAGCCAGAGTTGTAATACAGCAGGCAAGCACACAGCAATAACTGCCAAATGAATCTCTTTGTTTTCAGAGCAAATCAAATTGAGTTATAGAATGAAGGCATAGCATTCTGGGCCATCATTGAATGACTCTGTTTTTGATTCAACTCAGAGACTAAAACAACCCACACATATAATATGACTTCTACAGTACATTCAGTTTTCGGAAAAATGTGATACATTGAGTATTTTGTTCTGTTTCCTTGCAATATGTTGTGCCTATGCACCAAAGGAATATTAACATGCACACTCACATTGTCACGCAAATCTGCCAGAGGCATCACTGCAACATTAACATAAACATTTGGATATTGCCCCTGTGCATTATTCCTCATATTTCACAACACTGTGAAACAAAGATAACATTGATATGCTGGGTGACTGGAATATTGGGGATTGTGTTACCAGTGAGGGTGCCAGGGGGTGCTACAGAGCCCCATCCCTGGAGATTGGTCGGGGGAAGGGGGAAGGGTGCTCATCATTGGGTTGCATTGTCCTCCATAAGACATGACATTCCCAGAGACATGAACTAATTAGTCAATTGAAAAATTATCCCATTCCAATTCTGGAAACTAATCTGGCCTTAATGAATCACACGTTTCTGCCGGCGATAAGACAAATTGCTACAACGGTAAAAAGAGTGACTCTATCAACGATATGACAAAGGAGACGGCGGTGACATTTCTCTCACGCTCGATCAATTAATAACCATAATAACCAATAATTTCCCTGCATATTATCAGGTTCCACGGAATGGAGGGGAATTAAGTGGAGTACCTGCCGTACCTATGTGCGCTTCATTAACTACTACCAGAGATAAATACTCATCTACTTTTTTTTTTTTCCCGCCCAAAGATAATGAGATTCCAACCACCTCTGCCGAAGCTCTTTAGAAATTAAATTTCAATTAATTACAGTTACTTTGGCATGCATGCACTTTTTATCGATTGCACTTGAATAAAAGCAACCGTGAGTAGCATAATTACTTTGTCTTGGTAATTTATATGTCAAAGGGCATTTCATTTTTCTAAATGAAGAGCAGAACAAAACAATCAGGACTGATGAGCTGATTTCAAACGCCTGCCAGGAGATTCTACACACACTATCTGGATCTGGAGTTCTGAGATGATGAGTATTTGCTGTTAGAATGGATCTATTGTTGCTATGTAGTGTGTGTGTGTGTGTGTGTGTGTGTGTGTGTGTGTGTGTGTGTGTGTGTGTGTGTGTGTGTGTGTGTGGCACAGACCTGCCAGTGCCCATTTCTCTACTGTGTCCTTCTTTGGAGCAGAGAGGCTGTTGAAAAATCAGTCTGCCTCAGAGCAGAGCACATACACGATACTGTACACACACACACACACACGCACGCACGCACGCACGCACGCACGCACGCACTCACTCAATAACACACACACACATGCACACACACACACACACACACACGGGCACACACTTGTGTGCGCGCACACACACACACACCCCACCCCCCCCCCCCGGCTCCCTGGAGCCCCACAGAGGGCTTGGCTCAGCTAAACCCCGCCACAGTCAGCTCTGAGGAGGCTGACTAATAAGGAGGCGGGTGTTTGCGAGGCACACAGCAGCAGGTCACTGGGGCACAACAAGAACTCCACCAACCTCCAGTTAGAGTACATCAATACTCCCTATCGTCTTTCTGTCTATAGTGGAGAGGGTTTTTTGAAAGTTTTTTTTTTGTGCTTCTCAAATCAGTCATCGATCCAACCTCCCATTCCTTCTGTCACATCCCCCCCCCCCCCCTCCCCCACCGCCCTCCCCTCACTCTGGTGATTCAATCACGTTTTAACGACCCTGTATATGGTCCGTTAGCATCTCCGCTGATGGAGTGAGGTCTCTCTCGGGGACCGCCGCCTGCACGCTCGGGTGGCCAGGGGAGGGGTCGTGGCGGTGGGGTCCATGTAGCTACAGTACGCTGGCAACGGAGTCTGCCAGTTATGGTGCTGGAACGGGGGGGGGGGGGGGAACCAAGAGCCAGGGTTGTAGTATTCACTCCTGCTGCCCTGGGTGAGAGCAGGGCTGTGTTTACCCGTCACCCTGCCTCCCTGCGTAGTCGTGTGAGTCACCAGGGTCTGGTGAGGTGAGGGGAGCTCGGCCTTCTGCCCGCCTCACACTCTGAGCTTAGTTAATCACTGGCGATGCAGAGATAAATTATGCATCTGCCCCGCCGTATGAGATATACATTTAGAATCCCCCCCCCCCACACACACACACACCACCCCACACCACACCCCCCCCAACCCCCCCCCCCCCCCCCTTCAAACAAAACTATTACACCATGTAAAAAGAGGAGAAAAAAAAGAGAGAGAGAGGGAAAGAGAGAGAGAGAGGAATTTATTGCTTTATTTCTGAGTCAGATGTACTCAGATTTTACGCGGCCCAATGAGTGAATACGAAGGCTCCCAGGCGAGCAAATGTGACAGCCTTAATTGTATCTTTATGCATGGAGAGGGTAAATGCCTTCGCCTCCCCACCTCTTCCAATTGGCCCCTTTCGCATTTAACCTCACTCAATCATATACTCCGGCAAATGTGCAGGATCTCTTTGGAGGGGGGGGTGGGGGGTGGGGGGAGGTTGGGTAGAGAGGGAATGTTCTATAAATGAACACAGACATTCCCCCTCTGTTAGCTACTGTAGGCTGTTGTGCAGTGGCACGGCTAACATCCCACCGCTGGATGTTAGCGGCAGTAGCTACTGTTGGTGGTGGTTGGGGTGAGGGGGGGGGGGGGGGGGTGAGGGGCTGCTGTTGATGTCTTTCCTCTACTGAGTACTGAGTGAGGTGGTTATGTTGTGATGGCGCTCAGACATCAAAGGTTTGAGAGTGACAGTGAAGTGGTGTGGGGGCTACTGCCTACTGCCTAAAAGTGATCTATTTTGACACTTATAAAAGTGAATACCAGCGTTGCAGAATGTTGTTTGGGAAAATGGAACTTCTCAGCTGTCCGTGCAGTGGAAGAACGGCGCATTTTTCCACTTACAGCAACGACCTGGGGATGGGGGTCCTGGCTGAATATACCTCCAATAACACACCTGTCAATCAAAATGAGTCAGGTGACATCCCCAGAGACATCGCAATAACCCCCCTCCCTCGCCAAACCACGACCACACACACACACACACACACACACACTTCTGAAATGTCTATTCATCCAGTCCATTCCACTTGTGCTGACGTGGCCTCTGACAGAATCTCCGACACTGTGAAACGTTATACACCTGTTTACTCAGCCCCCCCCGCCCCCCCTGCCCATCCTGTGGTGAACCAAGCTGCTGTCTGCACAGTTGTTGTTGTTGCTGGGGGTTTTTTGGACTGCGGCAGCAGTATTCCTGAGGTGCAACCATTTGTTTTTCCGTTTCTATCACTAGAACAGCCATGACTAGAACAGTCATATGCCCCTTGTGAGTAAAGAAAAATTGTATATCTTTTAGGACCCTCTTTTCATGACTTTCCCCAGATATGTGCGTTCTACCACCCAGTATCTGGATAAGCTTGTGTAAAGATATTTTGCTGTTTTTCTTTGGAGGAGGCAGGCTAGTTTAAAAGTGGCCCACTAGTGGTCGTTGTGTGTAAATAGCAGCTTGAAAAGACTATGGTCATTTGACCCCCGAGGTGGTGCGTATAGTAGTTAAAAAAGGCATGGCTGTTCTAGTGCTAGTCCGCATTGGCCTAGTTGTGTTATTTTTCTCTGTTAAGGGGGAAGGGGATATGGGTTAGAGGTGGTGGTGGCCAGAGGGGGGGGGGGGGGGGGGGGTGACTGAGATAAAGATTGATGACTCAGCACCCAGAGGGTATAGTGTTATCCTGTGAGCGCGTGCCAAGTCCAATAATCCATGTAATCCATGATAGCATTGACTTCTTTTTCACACAGCGCAGGTCAGTTGTCTGAAACACCTGGGCTTAAGAGGTGCCAGATTCTCCCCGCTCCGATGACCGCGGTGCCGGCAGCGTTAAGAGATGGGAGGCTGTGCTGCAGTCTTGGCGGCAGCTTTATGACAGATATGAGGAGAGAGGAGAGAGGCGTTGGACTCAAGACATTCCCATTGCCTCAGCTGTTTTCAGAGAGGACGAGAGGACCGTGTCAAGATTCCTGTTGGTCTGTCTGCCTCCGATGAGAGCGGAGAGATTGTCTGCTGTACAACTTAACCTCTTTTTCGGTCGCCACTGCACTCTAGAACCAATTTGTGCGGCTGTCAAATCCAACTGTAGTCTAGCCGAGTCTAGCCCTCTTGTCTGGCTGCATGATGTCAGAGGCTGCAACCCAGCTTGGAGACAGAGGGAGAGAGACAGAGCCATCGATATACAGTTTGTCAACCTCTCCTCCACATGTTCCGTGACATAACATCCTCAATGTGCATTATGATGAGAACGCGACTGTCGTGAAACACAGTAGCACATGACAGCGTTAGTTTATCGTTGGATAGCTAGAGTGTGGCTCTGGTGGATTAGAGAATTGGGACTGTTGTTGGCAGCTTACGAACAAACACAATTCAAATGGCAGATCACGGATCATTATCCTCCATTTAAATCCATCTCATCTATACTGCAGTATGCGATAGATGACCAAACACGTCCCAAGTGTTTTATATCAAACAGCAAATGAGGATCATTCCCAAACCTCTTGGTGAACGGAAACCTTCTGAAAACTGAAGGCGCAGAGCAACAAACCAACAGATTTTCTTGTTTCCTCTCACCATTGTCTCAGCAAACGAAAGAGCACTTCAAAAATAACTCTAATGGACTTGTATCCGCGGACCTATAAGTCGACACTTGGGGGTCCGCGGGGGTTTTGTCGCTCAACGAGCAATTCCGACATTCGTGAAGGCTTGATTAGCCAATTAGGATGCTTTTTTGGCCATTACTGCGCGCCGGCGTCGGCAGGCTAAAACGCTAAATGCCGATGTGACAGAGAGGGGGAATTTGCACCGGCTCCCTCTGTGGGGGCTTTTTGTTGGTGGCAGATAATTTAATATTTTCCATTCTACTTGGCGGCGGGCGGCGATGCAGCTTTAATTGATTGAATCTACTCGGAAGGGCTAACTCGATTGAACACAAATGGGCGCCTCGCAGGAGGGCCAATCTTGAGAGCAGATCTCCCTGCCGGGAGAACACGTGCTGTCAGAGAAAGCCAATCAAGCGTTGCCCCTCATCAACGGTCGTCTGCGGGCAGGTTGGTGCTCGTTCTCTCTCTCTCCTTGCGGCTGGGTTGACTCCCAGGCTAAAGGCACAGTTGACCTTTACGGTTGTGTTGTCACCGCTGGGCGCCGTGTGGCTAGGGGCATCATGGGAAGAGGTCGGGGTCTGTTCTCTTCTCTCATCTGCACGAGCAGGACATACTGTGTCTGGTTGTTACTGTGGAGGAATGGGGTAGCTCTGTCATGGAGATGGCTGACATTAACGAGGACATCACACCTCACTGCCATCAAATTAACTAATCCAAATGGCTACTAAAAAGGGAACCAAGATAAGATTTGATTTGATACCTTTGATTCTTATGCCATGGGTATTTTTACTTGTGTTCCTGTGATGTGATGAGGGACCACTCTGGGCACAGGTTTTAGGCTACACGGTTTACCATACCCTACTTATGCTGCATAGTTTATGACACATATAAACAATATATATTTATGTATTGTTAATTGTATTATTTTTATATAATATATTACAGGAGCTGGCAAACAATAGTTGAAGTGCCTGAGCCGTTGTAACGATTGAATGTTGGGTCAGGAAGGTCATGAAGAGGGCATGGGAGGAGATTCTACCTGCATCTCAACATTTGACGCTTTTACCAAACCGACGGCCAACAACACCCGAGCTAAATAATATAACCGGATTCGGATTAATTCTGAATCATTCAGAGTTTAGGTTTTTCTATTTTCATTATGGATAATCATTAGCTGGCAAGCGCAACGCCATCATTAGCTGGAGCGCAACGCCATTTTCAGAACTCTGACCAAAAAAATAAAAAATAAATAATAATTAGAAAAAGTGATCAATCTGACCATGGTCCGTCTTCGTGCGCGAGAGGCTTTTTTCCAGAGAAGCTCCGGACATCGATTCTCCTACAATCAGGCCTGGAAAGCATGGCTGGAAGGCCAGAAACGTCCTCATTATAGTAGTGGATTAGATTTGGCTGCGGGCCAGGGGTGTCGTTAGTGGCTAAACTCCTCTACAGCTGGCACCGCCCCAGAGCTAAGCTAATACAGGATATGCAACACTACAAACATTTGGGAAGCAGATTCTGTACTGATAAAGATATATCTTCACAGATGGGGTTTATGGCATGTTCCTCCACTGACGCGTCTCTCCCCTCTCCTCTCCTTCTCTAATAACCTTTGTTGGAACCTGGGGAGGCACGCCAGCAATCTGCCAGCTCCGTCCAATCTGCGGATGCCTCGGCATAGGAGCGTGATGTGGTTGGCGTCGGCAGGGGCAACAGTGTTGAATTCTAAATGTTTTTGAAGGGTACCGGGATTGAATGGTTGTCATGGCAACGAGGAGGGAGAGAGATTGAGGGAGGGAGGGGAGGGAGGGAGAGAGAGAGAAAGACAGAGAGAGGGGGAGAGAGAGAGAGAGAGAGAGAGAGAGGGGGAGAGAGAGAGAGAGAGAGAGAGAGAGAGAGAGAGAGAGAGAGAGAGAGAGAGAAGAAGAGAGCGAAACAGGGTGGGAGAGTCGTTGCTGTGATCTGAATAGAGGTCTGTGTCCAGGATGTGCTTTCATTGATGTTCGAACAGGAAGTATTACATCAAAGCCACACAATAACAATGCTGGCAATTACAAAGCAAGTTTGTCCTCGCAAAAATAAGATACATATTCATTGTGAAGCATGAACTAATTTTAGGACTCAAGGACACACTATACTATATACACTCTAAAGGGAACACCAAAGCTCTATGGAACTGCATTGATCACCTATCAGGAAGGGAGAGAGTTAGGAATGGACCCACAGAGCTCAATATGTACAGTCAGAACAGCTCAGCCACCATTACAGGGACACAGCTGATACAGAGGGATAGCCTAGAGGTTGCTAACAATTTTAATGATTATTTTATTGATTTAGTCTTAGAACTAGGCGGACCCTTTGCAAACACCCAGTCCCGCATGGCCAGTATGGCCTTGACAAATGACACTTCCTTACTAAGCTTGGAACCTGCAAATGAGATAAAAGTCAACAAAATCCTTTCGTTATTGTCCAACTCAAGAGCTAAGGATACGACAAAAACTACCAGTATTGTTTTTTCTAATTTTTTCCAATGGAAAAGGTAGCAGAGTGGCTCGGCCTATCATGCCTTACCCTGAATACAGAGAAAACAGTGACCGTGTACTTCTCAAAGAAACGAAATCAAAGTGAGCGTCCAAGTATCTATGTAGCTGGTCAACGGATTCAAAATGTCGAAGAGTTTAAATACTTAGGGGTTATCTTAGATTCCTCACTGACCTTCAAAAAACATATAAAAAAGATGTCATGTTCTGAAGTTTAATATTTAAAACTTCTGTATTCGCTGTATCAGAAGTTCCCTGCCAGTGGAAGCCACTAAGACCTACTTGAATGCCATGACCCTACCATGTGTTCAGTATTGTGTATCATGCTGGTCTCAAGCCAACAAGACTGCTCTGAATCCAGTTAGATCACTCTGACAAGCACTGAAGGTTCTAGATAAGAAACAACAGCAGCACCATGACTGTACCATACTGGAGGAGTATACAATGTTAAGCCTAGACAACTTAATCATTTCTTCAGATATCCGCTTAGTACATAACATAATCCATAATGTGCCCCCCTCACTGAAGACATTTGTACAGCGTTGTTCTGAGTCAATAATAATAATAATAATAATAATAATATAATAATATGTTATTTGTATAGTGCTTTTCCTGCTAACATTGCAGCTCAAAGTGCTTTAATCATTATATAATCATAAGGCAATATTAAAAAGATGGGTTTTTAGTCTTGAC
The DNA here is from genome assembly GCF_963989245.1 of Nansenia antarctica. Taxonomy (NCBI): domain Eukaryota; kingdom Metazoa; phylum Chordata; class Actinopteri; order Argentiniformes; family Microstomatidae; genus Nansenia; species Nansenia antarctica. The sequence continues at coordinate 56,146,959 of NC_137676.1, forward strand.
TTGAACATATCTGAGGTTGCATCCCTAATGTAAACTGGCAGTGCACTCCACAATTTCGGTGCCTAAAATGAGAATGCAGCCTCACCAAATCTCTTCTTTTGTACATGTGGTACACAGAGAAAACCAGCGTCAGAAGACCTGAGAGCTCTATTGGGCTGATATAATAGCAAAAGGTCTTTCAAATATTCTGGTGCTATGCCAGTGAGAACTTTATAAACAAGCAGAAGGATCTTGAAATATATTCTGAACTTAACAGGAAGCCAGTGTAGAGTTTCTAAAATAGGAGTTATATGAGCTCGTTTGCTTGTTGAGCAGATCTTCCAGGTCTACCTCTAGGTGTGACTGCAGTGTTCTGAAACAAAACTGGTTTTGGTCAAACCGCCTTTTCTTTTAAAGTCACCAAAGAATGGAATAGGCTCCCTGATAACATTGAACATATTACAAACTATCATAGCTTCTCCCGTGAGGTCAAGAAGAGTATTTTAAGCAACCAACATTGTCAGCACTGATTGCACCTAGATCGTAGGATCCTGTGGGTATATGTTAGGATGGGACAAGAACACAATATATAGGTTATTTATTGATCAGACGGTGTTTAGAATTGTGCATAGTTCCCTACCTAGCTACACGTGGTCTGTCTGATCAGTATAACGTGCATGGATACCTACCTAGATATACATGTTAGAGTCAGTCAGATCAGTACAAAGTGCATAGTTACTACCAGCAGTGGCGGACTCAGGCTGTTTGAAGGGCAGGGGCGAAAAGAAAAAAAGGGCATCTACTGCACAGCCTAGGACCCTCCGCACGGCCTAGGACCCTCCGCACAGCCTAGGACCCTCCGCACAGCCTAGGACCCTCAGCACAGCCTAGGACCCTCAGCACAGCCTAGGACCCTCAGCACAGCCTAGGACCCTCAGCACAGCCTTGGACCCTCAGCACAGCCTAGGACTCTCCACACAGCCTAGGACTCTCCGCACAGCCTAGGACCCTCAGCACAGCCTAGGACCCTCCGCACAGCCTAGGACCCTCCGCACAGCCTAGGACCCTCAGCACAGCCTAGGACCCTCCGCACAGCCTAGGACCCTCAGCACAGCCTAGGACCCTCCACACAGCCTAGGACCCTCAGCACAGCCTAGGACCCTCAGCACAGCCTAGGACCCTCAGCACAGCCTAGGACCCTCCGCACAGCCTAGGACCCTCAGCACAGCCTAGGACCCTCCGCACAGCCTAGGACCCTCAGCACAGCCTAGGACCCTCAGCACAGCCTAGGACCCTCCGCACAGCCTAGGACCCTCCGCACAGCCTAGGACCCTCAGCACAGCCTAGGACCCTCAGCACAGCCTAGGACCCTCCGCACGGCCTAGGACCCTCCACACAGCCTAGGACCCTCCACACAGCCTAGGACCCTCAGCACAGCCTAGGACCCTCAGCACAGCCTAGGACCCTCAGCACAGCCTAGGACCCTCCGCACGGCCTAGGACCCTCCGCACGGCCCTTGAGGCCAGTCCAGAGTGGAGACGGAAGACAAAAGGTGACCCAGCCAAGGCCTTCCAGCCCACTGACTCAGGACGAAGCTGCCTGAGGACATGAAGCCAGCACCTTCAGAATTCTCTTTGAAATCTCTTCTGAAAACTCATTTTATAGACTAGCCTTTAACTGACGCTGCCCTTGGTGTTTTACTCAAATCAAATCTTCATACAAAATGCAATACAAGGTGCTTAACAGCATAATAAAAAAAATACAACAATACAGTAAAAATAAACAACAATACAAATAAAAAGTGTATTCTTATTGTACAGTATTATGTACTGTAAGGTACTGTAATAAGGTAGTGTAATAAGGTAGTGTATAACCACCATGTGATGAGACTTGGAGAGGGCCTGGGGGTGTTTGTTAACTTTTATTTTGGCAAGCAGGGAGCATCCAAATAATGAGGAGAGGGGTGGACTTAGTAAACTGCCATCAACCATCAAATGAACACCACACATTTGTTACAGATATACCAATAATGGGGTAGCAGAGGACAAATCGATAGATAATCAAGTGTGCAATCTCGATGTGGGATAGTGCCTAGGTCCTTCCACTGTTTCCATGGTCCCTGTGGCTTACATGAATGGCTCAGGCTGATGCACTGGCTGTCACTGTGTGGACCAACCCTGGCCATGGGTATTAACTCATCTCTCCAAATACTGGTTACACTCTACATCATGGCTGCCTTTACAAATGGGCTTAGTATACTTGTTCGTGGTGCATGCTGCATGCAAAATGACTATATCACAATATGTACACCAGCTGAAATCGATCTCTAAAGGAATAATACACTCTAAATACATTTATATACGTAAGTAAACCTCAATAAAAGTAACGTTTAAAAGAGCAGACCAGTGTTAATTGAGACTTATAGTGAATTGTATTCACATTTGGTGCAAGGCAGCTGAAATTAGCATCACAAAAGTATGCAAAATCTATATTACTGCTCTGTCCGTTGAGCTGTATCTGAGTACAAGTACAAGAGTCTGTCCTGAGTCAGATTCAGTCAGATTTTGTTTTGCCGAGCGCAACCTGACGTCACATCATCGTTGTCGCTCATGAACATCTGCCAATGACGTGTTGATCTCCGTTTCCTAACCCCTCCCATGACTGCCACAAAAAACTAGGATTTTCTACAGGTGGATCAACACAACTTGTGTGCGCTACCTAGTTATAAACTACATATGTTCATATGAGATCTGTTCAAAAAGCCCACTCAAGTTAAACCAAGTAAACAAGCCGCTTTGAAAGAAAGCATATAGCCATACGTGCCATAAGTGAAACTGTGGCGTTATCAGCTCAACATTAGCCATTAATCAGGCCCATATCAACAATTGGAAGCTTGCCATCTGATAAACAAGAAGCAATGGAAATAAGTGCTCCAGCAGGCGAGTGCATAAAAGATAGGATTCATAGAAATTAATAGCTCGCAGCAATCCTCATCAATGGTCGATTTGAGGAGAGAAGCGTGACGTTTTTGCAAAGTGCAGCAGCTATCTAGCTAGCTAACATGAGCTAGGTATAAAGATAGCAAGAATTTAGTTCACATAAAGTTAGAGATAATGTGATATCTAGCCTAGTTTCTTTTGGGTGGTTACTGTGTAGAAGTCTAGCAGTAGTTGCTACGGCGATAGCCTATCGTGTTTGGTAATGTTAGGTTCATGCTGAATATTCAGTGAAGCAGTGAGAGTAGAGAAACTCACACTGCATAAACGTTAAGGAAAAACTCCTTCGACAGAGATTTAGAAAACAATTAAAAAATCTTTATTTTGTCATGCTCTTTACAAAAAGTGTCTCTACTCTCACTGTCTCGCTATTTTTCGAAACTACCGCACCTGCTACCAATCAGAAGAAAAAGGACACAACAAGGTGCAACAGTTTTCCCTGGACTCTATTGAATATTCAGTGAATACATTAATTATATCATCATGCCAGTTCTGCTCTCTTTTCTGGTTAAGTGTAGGCTTTTGTGATCATAGCTCTCTAGTGATAGTGTGTAGCTGAAATCAGAGCAATTGGACTTGGCTAGACTACCACTTTAGGTATTATCACCCACATTACAAATGTATTTTAGTGGAGCGTAACACATCTATGTATATTGCGTGAATATGTTTCATGGAGCACAGGTAGGAAAAATGCCTGTGATCCAGTCAGACTTGTGCTAATCCTTCTGCTGATAAGACAAGTTTTCTCTTCCTGTTGAACAGTCCTAGACGTCGTCTGGGTCTTCTAGCCTCTCCTATTCTGAGCCATTGCATGTGACCGTTTACTGCAGTCTACCTTAGTCTAACATGACGCCAGTGACGTGTGGGGAAAAAAGCCTGTCTTGTGTTTTGCTTTCCCTGAGCAGGGCTGATCGCAGGGGGCTCAACGTGTCACAGACGGGGGACGGGGGGCTATGACATGCTACAGGGAGAGAAAATGAGGCCAGGGTTTGTTCCTCCTTCGGATTGGTTCTGTCCCCGGTGAGTCTTTGCCGAAGAAACGATGAGCTGCTGGAATCTCCCTGTGACATTTGTCACCTCAGGATCAACGCTGTGGGAATCCTGGCTTGATATGATCTCTCTCTCTCTCTCTGCCCGGATGACAATTGATCTCACCCTCGCTATTATCGGCGAGAGAGGCGGCGTGCTTGGCATTTTACTTTTCAGAGGGTTTGAAAGTTACTGTCGGAGTGACAAAGAGAGGAGAGGGGGGTGGGATGTTCAGTAGGGTAACCTCTAAGGGATTAGGGTCTTAATGTCAGCGTGGGCTAGATGAGATAGTTTTGTACGGTAATGTACTTGTAACATACTTTGTATGGTAATGTACAAATGCTGCCCTCTTAGGTCGATGCTTTTCAAAATAATGTCCATTATGAAATGGAACATTAAAAAAAAGAGGGTTTCAGCACGACGTGACATATGTACAAAATAATGTTATATCCAATAAGTTACCCATCATAACCTTCGTTATCTTAGATATGAAGAGAAAGCCATTCGATTTCGATCGAGGTTGTTAGACGGATTTTTAAAAAGCGCAATGATGAGACGGTTCTAATGCATTCGTCCCCTAGACGTTGGGGGATGTAATAACCATCAATTAGGCCGGTTTGAAGGACGTGGTGTTTGTGATATCCTCATTTCCGAGGCGCCGTTTAAAAAGCACTCCTGTGCAGGAGATGACAAGAACAGTGGGGAGAGAGAGAGAGAGACGGGCCCAGTCAAGACAGCTCACCTCTCGCAGAGCCCAAGGACATCCGGTGAATAACAGACAGCTATTTTCAATGAATTGGAAAAACCTCTCCCTGGATGATGGCGTGGCTCGTTGGGTTGATCTCCAGATGCAGAGCCCCAAGGACAAAGGCAGAGCTCAGCCCACGGGGTACACCGCGCTGGAAATTCATGGAACCTTCTCTCATCGCTCAGAAAAGATATCGGGAACAAAATTCATATCTATAAGGATTTCGGCTGTACCCACACTGACTGCGACGATAAATACGTGAGGTGTGTGCATTTCTTGTTCCGAGTTCTTTGTTCCTGGCTTACGCACCCTGGCCGAGGCCCTCCCTCCCATGGAGTAGTAAGCACCTCTGGGTGTTTGTCTGGTTTCCCACCATGACAGAGAAGAAGAACAACAACAACAACAACAACGAAAAGGGAAAGTGTTTCTAGTTGGACTCAATAACGACTTTTCCCTTTGAAACCACAACACCCCCCTAAGCACCGTGAGTGAAATGTATTGCCTCAGAGTGCAATTTCATTGATATGCTGATTAGAACATTTACACTTGAAAGTTGCAGAGAGACGTTTTCAGCATCGACGCCGCATCGATCAGACGTAGACTGATCAAGGTCATCTGGGAAACCTCAACAGTTTCTTGAAAAGAAAAAAAAAACGATTGAAAACAGCACTCCATTGTCCAGCTTTCTCTCTCTCTCTCTCTCGCTCTCTCTCCCCCTCCTCCTCCTCTTCTTTCTGTGACTGAAAAGGACATTGACCTTGACTTTGCAATATCACATTTCACTTGACATATATCGCATTTTCATTTGACAATGATACGATCATATTTGGCTTCTCATCTGCATGCCATTAACCCCCCCCCCGCGCCCCGTGACAAATCCTTCCCCATGACAGGGTAGCGCACTCCAGTGGGTTCTCTCTACTGTAGCTACGGGTCACTGTCACAGTCAACGTCTCCACGCCTCTCCACATGAGGCCAGGGGGAGAGACTGTGTGAATCAGCTTCATTGCACCTGACCGTCTAATTTCTGCAAAGCCAAATAGCGCTCTCCACCATTTCACACTCTCCCTCCCTGAGTCCACCCTGCCGTGAGCTGCTTATTGGAAATCGCAGGCTTAATGCGGGGCGCTCAGACACAATTATCATGCACAATTGATTCAATCAGGAGAAAATATTACAGTGAAAATGAAGGCTCTTATTCTCCGACGGGGTCCGGCTCAATAATATCATTATCTTGCAGGGTCCTGAAAGCACAACTAAAACGGGGGCATTATTCAAACCGTGTTGTTTGTCTGTGAGTTTAGATATGCAGACAGACAGAGATAAGCCCTGACGTTGATTACTGTATTAGTAGGACAGGGTATTTTATGCACCATGAAGCAAGTCAAGTAACATTGTGCTTTGTGAGTTATCGCCTTGAATTAAGTCACGCTGAGTTGGCCTTCCCCCCTGCTTTTGAGAAAAGCTACAATATGCATATCTAGCCTGACAACACAGAATGCCTGTACACCAAAAAACACAATTCACAGAGCTTAGCGTTGGCCCTGGAACCATGATTTCCCACCAAATCCCACAAAGACCGATTACAAAACACATTCAGAACATTTCTCATTTGTTCACCCCTATCAGCAAGCCCAGAGGTTTCTCCCTCAGACCCAGACATATCTGAGATACGGGACGAATCTCAAACCGTCTTCCCCCCCACGATTCATTGCCTCCTCTCTCCTCGGCTCCTTCCCAAGAAGGCACCGGAAGAAAAGGGAAGCCATCTCTGGTCTCCTTTTACCATGCGTCATGAGGAGGAGGGGAGGAGAGAGAGAGAGAGAGAGAGAGAGAGAGAACGAAAGAGAAAGACTGAGAGAGAGAGGGAGAGAAAGAGAGAGAGAGAGAGATAGATGGAGAGGGAGAGAGAGAGAGGGAGAAAAAGAGAGAGAGAGTGAGAGAGAGGGAGATGGAGAGGGAGAGGGAGGGAGAGAGAGGGAGGGAGAGAAAGAGAGAGAGAGAGAGAGTGAGAGAGAGGGAGAGGGAGAGGGAGGGAGAGAAAGAGAGGGAGAGGGAGGGAGAGGAGGCGAGGAATCCCTTTTGAGATCCGTCCGCGAAGCTTCTTCTCCAGCGGGGCCGGCGTGGCTGTGATCCAGCTGTGATCCAGCGGGGGGATATCAAAGAGGCCCCGGCGTGTGTGTCTGCAGCAGGGGAGCAGAGATAAAGACCACGGCAGCAGCACACCCAACTGGGTCGCACGCCGCCGCCGCTGGGTCGCACGCCGCCGCCTGACTGCAATGAATACCTGGCTCTACAGTCGCACTGCGCCTCCTTCTCCTCCTTCGCTCCACCGCCGGTAAAGAGGGGCTGGAGACGGGCCTAGTTGTTTATGATGCGGGTGCTTACCCAAAATGGAGCTTGAGTGAGCTCTGGGCTCGGTCGGCGATGTCCAGTTTTTCAAACATGCATGAAACAGGGGGGGTTTTGGCGTGCGTGTGTATGTGTGTGTGTGTGTGTGTGCGGAGGGAGGGGTGCAGTGTGAACAGTCTTCAGCGCGTGAGTATATAAGAAGGTGAACTCGACCCGATCATCAATCCGTCATCCCCCCCCCCACCCCTTCTCTATAGGGTTTGAAGCTGATCTGTGGGGACAGCGGAGCCGGCGGCTCATCATCATCCACCATTACGGCCATTTGGGAAGAATGGAGCTCCCTTCAGGAACGGAGGACATTATCATTCTTTAAGTGTACAACTCGCGCGTTGCGCCCGATTCATCATCGACCGCCGCGGCTGCCAAGCGGTCCCGGGCGCACGCCGCGATTCATCAACGGTTACGGCGATACATCCCTCTTATGCCGAAACAAACGGGGAGGGGGTTAGGTGTATGGAATTGGCGGGGGGAGGGGAGGTGTGTGTGTGTGTGTGGAGGGGGGGGGGGTGAAGTTAGTTAGGGGTGAAGTTATTTTAATGGCGATTTCCCCCCCCCAAAAAAGGCTAACTTCACCCCCCCCCCCCACACACATACACACACACACACTTGCCACTGCCCTCCATGCACACATTGAGTCTGTATGTGAGTCAGTGTCATGGGTTGAGAGACCCGGAGCTTGGATCTCCCGCCACACAAAGCCCGACGGCGTGCCCGTCAGACCCAGAAGGGATCTGTGTGAGCTCCGAGAGTGACATGCTGGGGGCTTACGGCGCCGAGTCTCAGGCAGAGCAGTTTCCACACTAATCACCTCACATTCACACACGTTTCCCAGAATCCACATCGGGTGTTTTTTTAAAAGCAGGTCAGCGACAGAGAGTGTTAGCAGGAATGCAGCCTGGCATTGATCCAGACCCTGCTAAGAGCCAGCTAACATACTAACACAGGCGGCGCGCTGCTTTGCGAAAAGGCCACTGTCGCAGTGTCGCACCATCTCTCCATAGGTCACCATTGATTACCTCCTTGTAGACTGTAATTGCAGGTGGTAATGGCCGGGTGGGCTTAGCTCCTGAAGCCTCTGATGGCTTTGTCGATGGTTCGAACATGGGCAGAGGGGAAGGTCATGTGGCAAGACAAATTGGACAGTCAGGAAATGTATCATAATTGAGGAAGTCGATTATGGCTCCAAGGTACGGCTATATATAGATAATATGCTTCCCACGGACGTGACAGGTCCATTGTTACTCAGGACCAATGAAGCGCGAGACCAGCACTAATGTCGTCCACTTACTCCCCTTCCAATGTATAATGAGATGTTAACGTTAACACATTTATATATATATATATAAATCACATCCCTAAAAATGTTTTAATGATAACTTATGGAACGGATGGAATTTGAATTCCTCACTAACGTCTTGAATGTCTCACGACCGCTCGTTAACAACACGGGAGACTCATTCTAAGCTGGGCTGATGTACTTAAAAGGGTCTCTGTGTGTGTGTGTCTATGTGTGTGTGTGTGTGTGTGTGTGTGTGTGTGTGTGTGTGTGTGTGTGTGTGTGTGTGTGTGTAGGTCATCTGCAGAGTGGGAGGGAGAGTGTGGACACCTTTCCTCACCTTGACTCTACAATGTCTGTCTCAGGCTCTCTTCTCTTCTTCCTAATCTCCATTCTCTCTCTCTCTCTCTCTCTCTCTCTCTCTCTCTCTCTCTCTCTCTCTCTCTCTCTCCCCCCCCTTCTCTCTCTCCCTGTCGCTTTCCTTTTGTTTACCCTCTTCCCCATCCTTGACTGGCGTATGTCAGGCTCTTAATGGACTGGATGCTTCCTCTCTGCTCCCTCCTAATGATTTCCTGCCTGTCAAGACTGTGTTCCTCTCTCCTCCATCCACGGCCTCATAAAGCATCGGCACCTGGTTGGGGCGTGAGGTCAGTGATTGGTTTATATCCTCGTTTAATCCTTGCATGACTTTATCTGTCTGGTCTGCTAACTAAACTACCGGAATCAGCGTAATGGCTAAACGGGCTGAAAGCTTGATTAAAACGCCCTAAATTAATCCTCGCTTCACATCTTCTCTCACAGGCAGCATGTTTGAACACATTTAACCCGGCCTAGTCAGGGACACAAGACAGCAGCGGCGGCGAATCTCGACAGAATCGCAGTTACGTAACAGGATCCCGACTGCTAGGGGACACGTGTGGCTTCAAAACAAAAGCCCCTGCGAACAAAGACGATTAGGGAGACCCCGTTCGTGAAAAGAAGAACACTAAATAAAGAAAAAAAAAAAAAGATAAAATAAGAAAGAGAAATAAATAGAAGGACACTGCTTCCAGTGAGGATGTATAAAATGTTGCTGGGTTGTTGGGAGTTAAAAAGTTGTGCGGCGGCTCAGAGTGAAACTCATTAAGATAATGTTGCCCCAACTTCCATAACTGAAATGTCAATAGTGGTTTTAATTAACTGGGCTCCCAACATGGCAGCGGACCAGAAGGCTTTGTGTAGAATCCTGAGGAAAACCTCAGCCCATTGGCCAAGAAGGAGCCTTAGATAAGGAAACAAGTACAGTGTGTCTCTCTCTCTCTCCCTCCCTCCCTCTCTCCTTCTCCCTCTCTCCTCTACTCCGCCTCTCTCTCTCTCTCTCTAATGAGTGGCCATAAGCCTGCAATTTCACACATATTCAATCAGTGTGGCGACACTCTGCATTACAGTTCAGGAGAGGAAAGTCCCAGAGGGATTTGAACCCCGCTGTGGCTCTGGTCATGAAAGCTGCAGAACCATCTGACTTTTTGCTGGTCATCTGCACTGCCCACCCCCCCACCATCACTGAGACACTTTTAATTAATGTGGAGTATTAGTCAATGTGTTTACTGCAAAGGCCTGAGGGCGTCTGAACATAGCTGGAGGTTTGTGTGTGTGGCGAAAAAAATAAATAACTTTTGCGTCTCTTTCAAATCGAGATGTGATATGCTGAACGATGAGAGAGTAACGCTTCAGAGTGCCACTGCTGTGTACAGTGTGTGTCTATGTGTGTGTGTGTGTGTGTGTGTGTGTGTGTGTGAGTGTGTGTGTGTGTGTGTGTGTGTCTGTGTGTGTGTGAGTGCTTGTATGTGTGTGTGTGTGTGTGTGTGTGTGTGTGTGTGTGTGTGTGTGTGTGTGTGAGTGTGTGTGTAAGTGTGTGTGTGTGTGTGTGTGTGTGTGTGTGTGTGTGTGTGTGTGTGTGTGTGTGTAAATGTGTGTGTGTGTGCAGGCTCCCTGGTGGGAGAGAAGGTATGGTTACATGACATACATGCACGCTGCCTCAGTCAGTCATGTCCCAAAGGCAGGGAGAGTTGCATCATGGACAGAACACTCACCTTCACCCTCTGTGTAACCTACACACACACACACACACACACACACACACACACACACACACACACACACACACACACACACACACACCTTCGCCCTCTGTATAACCTGAACACACAGATGGGGGGGCCTCATTCATCAATCATGCTATTTTTAATTATTAAAAAATATGGGTGTGTCTACCAAACTCATTAATATTCATGTTCCACAGCCCTGATTGGCAGACAGGTCACTGCCTCAGCCTGTCACCAGAGCACAAGGCCAGTCCAGAGATGTGTTGCCATGGTGTTGTCATGTATGAACCTGACATGGGAAGACCTCGAAAATGCAGAACTCGATGGTATGGAGTGGCTTATTCAAATAAGTTAGCGAGCTCGCATACCTCAGCTTTCAAATCAACGTATGTTGCGATGAGCAGCATTCCAGCTAACTAGGCTACTTCAGAACTATTAATCATGTATGGATGGACATTTACTCTTACTGCATAATAATTATATCCCCTTGCTAGACACACTGAGAGACTTACGTCAAGACTGGAGTGAATACCACACCGTATAGAAAAGCCCCCCTACCCCCCCCCCTCCATTTTTAAAGCTCTATAAAAACGACACAGAACATGCTGTAGGGCCTACATGTCACAATTTCACAGTTTCACAGTGTGTTTTATATTTTTGGAGCAGTCGCCTTTATCCAAAGCGACTTACAACAAGTACATTTGTCTAAGTAAGTGAAACATCTATAGATCAGTCATCCTAAGAAAAACAAATCCATGCTAGGACCAGGGGCCAAAAGAGTGGTACCAAGGCCCCTCCAGAAACAGCACAACACCCCCCCCACCCCCCACGTAAGGGCTATATCTGTTATTCAAAAGAAAAGTGGGGAAAAACCTTGACATGGCATTGAGAATATACTTTGAAATACTTCATTTCAATACACCACTGTGCAAAGAACATTCAAAAGACAATCATTCAGAGCGGAGTGGGTCTGTAAGTCCCGGGCAGAGGGCAGACCAAATCAGCCAGCGTGACACAGATCTACGGGTGGGAAACAAATCGATGGCTCACCCCCGCGTGAAAAAACCTGGTTGTTAATAATAAGACTGGAGCCCCATCGGATGCCACAAGTAATCAACACACCAGGGCCTAATGATGTTAAGAGGTGTGCATTAAAAGACATTCATTCACTGCCAAGACGCCGACAGAGGAGGTATAGAGACACAGACAGAGGGGGGGGGGGGGCAGTATTTCACCAGGCCATAATAGCGCCCTGGAGAGATGCATAACTGTCAGACCTGTCACGTTGTCTTCTTCCATACGTCAGGCCATGCATCACAAGCAGACGCGTGCTGCCTCTGACACCCGCCACAGAATGATATATGGCACAAACAGTCGAAGGTAACGGAAGAAATTGACGACGACACGTTTCCATTTTGAGTCCTTAAGTTCAAACCAAGTGGAAAATTAACAGCATGGGTTGGGGGTTGGGGGGGGGGGGGGGCTAGAGGGCGGTGTTGCGTGAGCTGCATAGTCATGTATGAAGGTTTTCTCTAATCCACCTGCTGTAGGAGAACACACTGTGTTCGAGGGTTGATTGATTCTGACCTATGCTGTGCGGGGCTAGGCTACAGGCTAGGCTAGGCTACAGGCTAGGCTACAGGCTAGGCTACAGGCTAGGATACAGGCTAGGATACAGGCTAGGCTACAGGCTAGGCTACAGGCTAGGATACAGGCTAGGCTACAGGCTAAGCAACAGGCTAGCCTAAGCTACAGGCTAGAATATACAGGCTAGGCTACAGGCTAAGCTACAGGTTAGGCTACAGGCTAAGCTAAAAGTTAGGCTGTGTTAGGTTCAACAGGGATGTAGTGCTCCTGTAGGGGGCCAACAAAGGTGCGTATACCCCCTTTACATCCATCCCTGATATTCAACACATGACCGGCTCATCTAAACCATCTCCAGGGCGTTGGCCTTTTTTCACCTACAATACTATGTTATCAGAAGCAATGATGTGCGTTTCTGATCTCTCTTGAGAGACGTTTAAAAGTGTTATTGTTTGTGAATTCTTGTTATCCGCTTGTTAAGTCGTGACGTGTTTCCGGGTCCAACGTTGGCTGAGGCGCTGTCTTCGAAATGCCGAAATAATAATAATAATTAATTATATTTATATAGCGCTTTTCCGAGGCTCAAATACCCTGACAATATGGAGAAAACGTGAAAGTGCTGTGTCCCTTGTTGTATGAATAGATCCGAGTCTAAAAAACGATTAAACTGTCATTCTACCGCTGTAGTTCACAGGTACTCTGGTGCAGGGAATTTCTGGTTTGGACTCGGAAATGGCTAAACGTCACTTTTGACGTCAGACTTAACAAGCGGATAGGGCTCACATCATGTTCCAGGGACACCGGCAGAGGGCAAAGAATGGATAAAGAACATGTGTTTAAAAAAAAAAAGAAAAGAAAAGAAAAAAGAACAGTGACAAAAGAGATGTCAACGGGCCGGTAAACGGTGTGGTGAGTAAGAGGGGCGCGCTAGAAAGAAGAGGAGCCGGGCCCGGGGAGAGTAAAGCGGTCTGAAAGCGTTTTTAAGGCGAGAGAAGGAGAGGAACGTTATCCCTGTGAGGCTGAGAGACTTAATGGAAGTTTCCTGCAGAGGCCCAGCCTCAGCCTCAGCTACACTTTGATCTGTTCTCGGAAAAGAAAGAGAGAGAGAGACAGAGAGAGAGAGAGAGAGAGAGAGCATTCAAAAGGCTGCCTCACATACGCACACGGGCGCAGTCTTACTGTCTCTCTAACACATGCACACACACGCACACACACGCACACACGCACACACACACACACACACACACACACACGCACACACACACACACACACACCCACACACACGTACACACACGTACACAAACACACTTTGGTATGCTGCACAGCACACTACATCAGTGCCACGGGCTCCAGATATGGATTCCCAAAAGCGAATCAGTTTATTGTTGGAGGGGGTGGGGGGTGGGGGGAGGGGAGGGGCGCCCCCACCCTCCCTTTGCTCTATTCAAACAGTCCATTTCAATTTCAAATCAGATCCCCATATGCTGCCCCTAGATACTAGGGAACGTGCCCTAATATGCTTATATATCTTTCCACGGAGGAACGTGAGAGAGAAGATGGCCTTACTTGCCGGTTGTTTTCACAGAGAGAGAGAGAGAGAGAGGGAGAGAGGGAGAGAGAGAGAGAGGGAGAGGGAGAGAGAGAGACGAGGATGCTTGACTGCCATCTGGCACGGGAAGGGATGAAGTGCACGCAGCCGACGGCATCGCGACGTCGTCAACCCCCGGCTCACTCCAGATCCCATCTGTGGGTACCGTATGACGCAACAGCATGGACATTCATATGGGGGGGGGGGGGGTTAATGTTCACAGCTAACACACCGTGTGCTGTCTCTATACAGAACGTGTGCCTGTGGCTGCTACTACGACTACCATCACTACGAAACAACGGACGGTTAGGATGTTTGGTTTTGGACATTTTATTAAGGCCTCGGAAGCTGCTTAGTGTAGCGCTAACTAGGCCCCCGTTCACGACATAATCACCCTCACACACTGTCCATCACCATTCCCCCTTATTATCACATGCATCATCATCATCATCTTCACATCTTCACAGCCCTCCGAAACAGAGAAAGACCCAGAATCCTCAGCTCTCAGGGGGGCTGCCCGTTCCACTGCCTGCTCGAGTTAACAACAGGCAGACCAGATCTAAAGGCCCATCGAGTCCCCCCCCCCCCCCCCCCCCCCATCCCATGGGAGAAACAGAGAGTGCCGGAGCGATGGAGAATCCTGTTGATAGTCTTCCAGAAAAAGGCCAAGGTTTCTCCCAGGCTTTCTCCTCCGTGGATAATGAATAATGCTGATCCTGATCCAACCAACACAGGTAAGGGACGGCTGGCCCATCTGGGTCAGACGTCCTGTTCCAAGGTGTCGATCGTCTTGAGAGTTAGCCTTGTTTGTTCAGGTCCTGTCTCTCTCTCCCCTTAGACACACATTGTTGTAGACACACACATCACCTTTTTTTTCTGTCATCGTCGTCCTTCTCTCCCTGTTTATCTGCCATCATCGGTCCTCCTCCTCTCACCACAGCTGTTGACTAATATTGTTGACTTGTATATTGTTGTTTTTTATGTCCTATGAACCAACCTCACCAAGTCGATATCCTGTATGTGTAAATATGCTTGGCAATAAAAATGATTCTGATTCAGCATTTCTTGGTCAAATTGGAAGTTTGATATTGTGTTCAGTATCTCCAATAATCAGTTGATGTCAACCCATGACATACAGTATTCACTCTCATGGGTAACATATCAACTCTGACAACTGACAATCTTGTTATCAGTCGAATATTATAATATATTTTATTTTTATTTTATTTATTCAAATGAGCCCTCCCTGAGAGTATGCTGTGTGTACAGATACGTTGTTGGCGTTTGGCTTCCTGAGTGGAGGATTTCCCACTCAGTAATCACCCACGCGCACACATGCACACACACTCACACTCACACAATCTTCAGGCCTGACTGCTGTCAGCAGGATTTTGACAGGGGGCTAATTGCTCTCGCCCATAGCCTGGACCCCCTCCCATCACTTCAGGTCCAGTCAACATAATTTTTTCTACCTAACACTCTACAGCCTTAGGTTTGTACTTCAGGGAGTCTCTGGGCTCAGCGAATGCTCTTTTTAAAAAACACATACTGGTGTGTCTTACAGTACGTACTAGTCTTGCGTAGCCATACCTCTCCCTTTGTTCTCAAGGCTCCTTTGTAGGTCTGGAGAATGTTTGTATGAGGCGATCTGGCTCGGGTTGAACCTTGAACGGAGTGCGAGAACAAACTCGTGATTTAATTGGAAGTTACATTCTAAGAACCTTCCCTCCCACATGACTGCATATTGTACATTTACATTTACATTTTTGGCATTTAGCAGACGCCCAAAGCGACTTAGAACAAATACATTTGACTAAGTACCGTAAGTGAATCATCTATCCATCAGTCATAGCAGGAAAAAGTAATCTATGCTCAGGCCAGGGGCCATTGGCAGTTGTAGCTAGAAGAAGGAAGATGTTTTTTTGTTTTTTTTTATTACACAGGAGAAGCAGTACAGGGGGGTAGTCAATGTTTCAGAAGCGACAGTTAAGGTGTAGACAGTTAAGGTGTTGTGGTAGATGATTGATTAGCATTTAGCATTAGCTGACGGATGAATTGTCGCCTATTTGCTCAATTTATTAAGCTAGTATGGCTGTATTACTGGTGGGGACGGAAGATTGTCAGTAGTCCTGGAGGGAATCCACGCTCTCGCCCAAATGATGTGATAGTATGCAAACAGAGAGCTAGCTGCAGAGGGTACATACAGACAGAGAGGGTCGTATCACATGGGAGTAACGCTATTAACATGAGCTATGTTAGCCTTCGGTAAGAAAGCTGTGTTTTTGATGCCTACTGGTGTCAGACGATATGCGGTCTCTGTATGTATAATCCGTGGAGGACTAATTGGAGAATGGGCCATTGAATCTGTTTAAAAACGACTTGAGACAAGCTATTATGTATTAAGGAGAAAATGTGATATCGTAAAAACAAACAATTTGGAATATTATGCAAGCTTATCTGTTCACACCTGAGGCAAAAAAATTACTTACATTAATGCAATTTGGATCATCTTAGAATAATGAGCTCAACAGAAGAGATTCAATGCACCCAAATAATTGGCTTCGTAATACCAGTGTCGCCTTAAAAAATGTATTCATGCTGACCTCTTTGTCAATATTGTGAAGCAACTGACTCACACTATAAGGCTCCAAAAATAACTGAGTGAAAAACGCTGGGGAAAATGGTTCATATAATTAGCCAATGTATCTGATTCTTCATGACTATTTATTGTACAATATGTAACGATGTAAGTTAGATTAGATACATTCTGTACTGATTTAATTAGACCATCTCATGACCTCATATGATTTTTGGTGTTTTTTTCTTTTTTATACTATTGTGTTCTTCTTGTAAAGAAGCTCTGTTTATTTGTGAGTTCCTTGTATCTAAAGCGAATATGTTCATAAATAAAAAGTTAAAAGAAAAAAAGAAATGTATTCATATCATCATTGATCTACTATGCCCCATAGGTAGTGTTGCATAGAGCACCTCCAATGAAACTGAAGACAATATCTGGTTGAAACCAGGAATAAAGATGTTCAACATACTGTAGTATCAATGTTCACTTCATAATCAACCTCTCATTCTCTGTGTTTGTGTCAGTGTAGAAGTCCTGCAGGTTGCTGATGCTAAGTGCTGACACAGACAACGGTACAAACCCCACTACAAACCCCACTACACCAGCTCAGTAAGACAGTAAGAGCGATTACAAATCTATCACTGGGCCTGATAACCACGGCCCCCACTCCACGCCATTGATTCAACACGTTCCCTCCCAGGGAACCAGAGAAGGGCCTGGGCTACAGTACGCAGGAGGCCTCAACCCCCCCCCCCCATGCTCAGTGTGAATAGGGTGTGTTACAGTGCGGGTTTGCCCAAGTATGATGAATTGCAGTGAAGTTGGTTGGTGTCATCATTTAAGCTGATCTCAGCCGTCAGTGGAGCACTGTGCTGTGCAGCATTAAGATGATAAATTGCACAGATGCCGCTTCGACTGAAAAAAAAGGGTCTGTTGTTGCGTCATGCTTATCTCTCAGCGAAGCAAGCAGGGAGCACTGTTGTCCTTTACAGTCTCAGTCTCATTTGGTGACGAGTGGGGGGGGATCGATGCTCTAGGGGTGTGGAGTATTGATAGACTACAGAATAGGTGAGGTCCGCTTGCTTCCACATAATGTAACAAGAAATATCAGCTTTTCAATTGCAGTGTTGCAGCCTGATACAAAGTGACGCTCTAACAGCGCTGTGTTTTTCTTTTTCCAACGGTCCCAAAGGTGGTCTCTCTGCACCACGCAGAGATAAGATAAAATAGGCTTCACGCTTACTCAATATCAAACGCCAACCACATCCTCTTTCGTAAGAAGGCTTTTGATATCGCAGGGGGGGTGCCATCGATCGCCCGCGGTCGCCACCTGACTCCATGAATAAACAAGCAGATTTAGCCGTGTGTCGGGCCCCACGCGGAGAAGGATCCCAATACATGATGCATGACGCAAGCTGCATGGTGGGAGGAAGCAGGGCACCAGCAGGAAGGAGAGGGGCATGGCCCCGGGGTACCACAGGGCTCTCTCCTGGGACCCATTTAGATTTCCAGCACAAAGCAGAGAGAGAGAGATAGAGAGACAGAGAGAGAAGACAGAGAGATGAGGGGGGGAGAGAGGGAGGCTGACAGAAAACAAGAAAGAGATAGAAAAAAAAGAGAGCAAAGAACAGAGGGAGACAGACACAAAGGCAAAGAGAGGGGAAGAAAAATGAACAATAGGTGTTAAATTATGTATTAAATCGTCCATGGTAAGCTTTTCAACAGAGGATGTATATGTATTTATTGACAAGCTTCGGAGTAAGAAGAAGCAAAGAAGAAACTGTGTGGGCGTGTCGTATTTTGTTTGTGGGAATAGTTTAAAGGTGGTGTGGATGATAGATACAGTAGAATAGTTTAAAGGTGGTGTGGATGATAGATACAGTAGAATAGTTTAAAGGTGGTGTGGATGATAGATACAGTAGAATAGTTTAAAGGTGGTGTGGATGATAGATACAGTAGAATAGTTTAAAGGAGGTGTGGATGATAGATACAGTAGAATAGTTTAAAGGTGGTGTGGATGATAGATACAGTAGAATAGTTTAAAGGAGGTGTGGATGATAGATACAGTAGAATAGTTTAAAGGTGGTGTGGATGATAGATACAGTAGAATAGTTTAAAGGAGGTGTGGATGATAGATACAGTAGAATAGTTTAAAGGTGGTGTGGATGATAGATACAGTAGAATAGTTTAAAGGAGGTGTGGATGATAGATACAGTAGAATAGTTTAACGGTGGTGTGGATGATAGATACAGTAGAATAGTTTAAAGGTGGTGTGGATGATAGATACAGTAGAATAGTTTAAAGGAGGTGTGGATGATAGATACAGTAGAATAGTTTAAAGGAGGTGTGGATGATAGATACAGTAGGATAGTTTAAAGGAGGTGTGGATGATAGATACAGTAGAATAGTTTAAAGGTGGTGTGGATGATAGATACAGTAGAATAGTTTAACGGTGGTGTGGATGATAGATACAGTAGAATAGTTTAAAGGTGGTGTGGATGATAGATACAGTAGAATAGTTTAAAGGAGGTGTGGATGATAGATGAGAGATGAGATGAGAGATGAGAGATGAGATAACGTTTATTGCCATTTATGCATACACATATAGGAACTTGATTCGGCGTTACAGTAAGAGCATTTCTAAATGCAATGCAAACAAAACAACACAGGACAGACAGCAATGCAGAGAGAACACAACAAACTATAAAACCACGGCAGCCATATTGCGGGTTGCCCACGCTTCGGCGCTGTAGTCCACAGAATACTGTAGAAGGGAGGGGGGTGGGGGGGTGGCGGGGTGGCATGGGCAGGGGGAGGGAAGAGAGGGGTGGGTAGGTAGGTATGGGAGGGGGGAGGGAGGAGTGGGGGGGGTAGACGACCGCCCACGACAGAGAGGAGAGAGGAGAGATACAGTAGAATAGTTTAAAGGTGGTGTGGATGATAGATACAGTAGCTTTAGTTAAAAGAAAGTGAGATAGTAGGATGGACCAGAGGGCACCATAGATAGATAGATACTGTAGAGATGATGGATAGATAGGAGAGGGAAAGTATAGATAGATCAATACGATTAAGAAAGGAAGAAAGATGGAAGAAAGGATGATGGCTGAGGAGTTGAAAAAGATATAGTGATATAGTAGGATGAACAGATGGATAAAGATAAAAGATGGTCAGAGGGTAGGACAGCCAGATAGATGAGAGCAGGTTATATAGTATGATAGATAGAGTCATGTGAAGAAATTAAGACACCCCATGAAATATTTAGTTCTTCAAGAAATATGGACATATGAATATTTGATCTTCTTTCAAACAATATCTATAGATAAAGCTGATGTAATTGAACCAAAAACAATGAAAATGTAACTTTGTTATCAATTATTTAACAGTAAATGAACACAGATGCCAATTCCTACTGAGGAAAAAGTTAGGACACGCTATGCTCTAATAGCTGGTATTGCCCCTTTGGCTGAAATAACCTCAACTAGACTTTTTCTATAACTGGGAGAACGTTTTTCTCACTCCTCCATGCAGAATTCGTTCAGCTGTGTGATGTTTAAGGGGTGTCTTGCATGCACAGCCGTTTCAAATCACCCCCACAGCATCTCAATGGGATTAAGATTCAGGCTTTGACTTAGCCATTCCAGAACTCTCAGTTTCTTTCTTTTAAGCCATTCTTTGGTGGATTTACTGGAATGTGTTGGGTCATTGTCATGTTGCATGGTCCAAATCCCCTTCATCTTGAATCTTTGGACAGATGGTCTCACATTTTCCTCAAGCACCCTCTGCACCCCACAATACATAATTCATAGCGGATTCTATGACTGTAAGCTGGCCAGACCCTGCTGCAGCAAAGCAGCCCCAAACCATTATATTCATAGACCCCTATGCTTCACAGTTGGTATGAGGTTCTTGTGCTCAAATGCCGGTTTGCACCAAACATGTCTTCTGTTACTGTGCCCAAATAATTCAACATTTGATTCATCGTTCTGCTCTTGGGCTGAACTTGCTAGGACGACCTGACCTGGCCATGATGGCAGCTGTTATCAATATATGTGGTGGTGGTCTAGCGGATAGTGAGTTGGACTTGGGACCGGAAGGTTGTGAGTTCAAATCCCGCCTGAAGCCACACCACTACTAGTGTGCCCTTGGGTAAGGCACTTAGCCCTCAGTTACTCCAGGGGGAATGTCCCTGTAATTCGTAATTGTAAGTCGCTTTGGATAAAAGCGTCTGCTAAATGGCAAAATTAAATTAAATTAAAATTAATTAAATTATATGGACATTTTTCATGAAAATGGCAAGGCTGAATAATAATAGAAACATGAATGACAATAGGGCTTTGCCCACTGCCAGAATATGTATGAGCAAGAACATTAGTTGGACTTGCTGAAACGAACCCACTAATAACTATGAGCTACAACAATAGTTGGACTTGCTAAAGCAAGCCCACTAATAATAAGAAGAAAAAGTAATAGGAAGAACAATAGTATGAAATGGCTTAGTTATGGTGTCAACTGGATGTTGAAGTGGTGATAGTAATTACAAGGCGCTACACAACATCAAGTGTTACCTCAACGTCAAGTGTTACCTCACGTATTACTTCAACATCAAGTGTTACCTCACGTATTACTTCAACATCAAGTGTTACCTCACGTATTACTTCAACATCAAGTGTTACCTCACGTATTACTTCAACATCAAGTGTTACCTCACGTATTACTTCAACATCAAGTGTTACCTCACGTATTACTTCAACATCAAGTGTTACCTCACGTATTACTTCAACATCAAGTGTTACCTCACGTATTACTTCAACATCAAGTGTTACCTCACGTATTACTTCAACATCAAGTGTTACCTCACGTATTACCTCAACATCAAGTGTTACTGTCGTATATTTCTGTAGTATGTATGATCTATGTATGAATATGTGGTATGTTTTAGACACACACACATGCCAGGGCATGCAGGGACACAGATGACCAGCAGGGACCTTTGGAGGTTGGGCAGGGACACACATGCACGCTGGCCCCTCCCCTCTGGAGGGGAACGGGGAGAGAGACACAGAGAGCGCTCTCTTCCCACCCGAGGTCCATGGAGAACGCATGTAATGTATGAATCTGCCTGTAACTGATTAAATTGTCTTAAACTAACTGTTCTTTGATTCATAATCAATAAGAATACACGACAGTAATGGCGAGCTAGCCAGGAGATAATATAACTTAATTTACAGTATTTTGCAAATTTTAATCTAACGAAGAAGGTAGATTTTCTGCAGAGATCTCTCTCTAGTCGATTGGTGTGTTTAAAATAAACTGTAAATATCAGATAAGTTATAGTCAAAAGAATCTGTGTAACGGTAATCTTGTTGGAATAGAAGCAAACTTTTCATAATCTTTGATGGGTGGGTGGTGAGAGCCGGACTTGGAAGCCCGTTTTTTGTAAAATATAGTGTTTGATGGTAAGGTTTGTTTGTACGGTATTGGAATATCGTGTGTGTCTGTGTAAAATTCGGTGAGGTTGTGTTTATGTGTTGGAGTGTGGGTGGACTCGGTAGTCTGTTTTATATTGTAGCAGTGGAGAACATGTGAGGCTCTTTTGTCTGTTTGGAAGGACGCCATTGTGTAAGCGGCCATTTGCAGTGTACTTTCAGCGGAGTTTAGACGCCATTTGCATTTAGACGCCATTTGCAGTGTGTCAGAGAGTCTATTCTTAGACGCCATTTTTCTTTGTCCTTGAGAAAGGACACACACAGAGGCCATCTTTATGAGGGAAACGTGAACGTAGAATATTTGAATGAGATAAATAATAGTTAAACTGGATTGAAAAATAATCTTGATATTGCGGTGTCGTGAAAAGTAATCGTTTATGAAAACAAGTTGTGTTAAAGAGATTGTTTTAAAGCAGGCTACAAACACGCGGGGGTTTCCCCACAGAGAAGGACAAAGACTAGCCCCTCCCTCTCCTCCTTCTTCTCCTGTTGTTCAAACATACAGACACGTTGCGTGTGATTGTTGCATTACATAGATTGTAGTGATTCAAAGATAGAAAGATAGTGAATTGATCATCGGGGTATTTTAAAGTAGTTTAAAGTTTAAGCAATGTTATGTTGTAAAGATTGATCTGGGAGTCCACAGCGGGTTTTTCCCCCAGAAGGACAAAGACTAGCCCCTCCTTCCCCTACTCCATTTTTACACGGAGGCGCTGGCGCATGCGCAATCGATACGCAAGTCGGTTACTTGGCGCCGCCTGCTGGACGAAATACGACAATACATTTTAAAACACTAAATCCTCAGGGAGATACAGCTGAGGTCGATGAAACAGTCCGATACATTAATAAATAGATGGTTATAAATGATTGTAATGTATTACATTAATTTAATTAATTTAATTAATTACAAATTGATTGAATTAATTATTCAGATCATTTTATTTCTCTGTTTTCACAAAACTTTGATCAATTGTTTTGTGACAATCTAATGATATGTTGATAATAGCTAATTGACTTTACAGGTTTACATCAATGAAGTGTCAATGAATAATTCTAACTAATCATTCATTCCTTTCACTTAACAAGTCGATTTCTGTACAGATTGTAATTAATAATTAATCATTCATTCTTTTCCAAATAACAAGTCGATTTCTTTACAGGTTATAATTAATATTTGTAATTTACATCTTTTATTTTAGTTAGGTCATTTCCACAGTGTTTGATTAAGGAATAGCAGAATAGTACATATTTGATAGTTGAGCAGTAAAAGGGTTTTTGTGGATCGGTGAATACTTAGGTGTGACCAGCTTTTGTGATTTAATAATTGTGTTGACCAGAACTGTAATTAGTATTGAATGAGTAATCAAGTGACACATATTCATAAACAATTAGGAAACACATTTAAGTATAAAGTACTTACAAAGTGATTAGATTTAAGTTAATACTGCACTGACATACACAAGAGGCAAATCTGTTGTTCTGGGTTGTAGTGGTTTTGTGTGGACGGTTAATACAGTTATATTGGACTAGCATTTGTTTAGCAAACAAGACAATAGGAAGGTGGGTTGTAAGGAGCGTACACCTTATCTAATATAGAATATTGTCAGCATATTGAGCAAGTAGAATGGGGTCGAATTCCACGAAGCTGTTAAAAGATATTAGTGAACATCGTGGAATGTTGGCTACGTTATCCCCTATGGCTATAGTGGAAAAAATGAATCCTCTTGTTAGGGAAATTAGCAAAATGTCAACGAAATGGAATAGCCGTTGGGCATACATTGAACAGCCGTGGCCGAAAGAGGGCAGCATTAATTTACAATTAATTGCAACATTGGAGATACTTATCAATGGGCACAAAGCACATCAAAGAGGAAAGATTAGATCAGAGAAACGCAAGTTAGAGTTAGCTATTTTAGATCTATTTAAGGTAGAGGGACAGAAAATAGCTCAGATGGAACCGGAAAAGAAAAAAGAATTGGCCAGGACACTGGAACAGAAACTGAACATTTCATCCCTAGACCTGTGTCCTGCCCCCAGTCCCCCTCCATATGCTAAGGCACTGGGGGATCATTCCCAGAAGAAGAAGAAGGAGCCAAGGGGAAAAGGGGACGACAGGAGTGACGAGGAAGATGACAGCGAAGATGGCAGTGCAGACTCAAGTGATGACGACAATGCAGATGGAGGCTACAACGCGCAGGTCAGGAAGATGATAGCCACAGCCGAAAGGAAAGGTGGGAGAAGACGCCCGGAGAAAGAGGGAGATTGTCACCGAATGTCATCAAATACATTAAAGAACTGTCCAGTGCTGATTCGGGGTAACAAGATGGAATATCATCCGTGGCATCATACAGATTTGTCTGAAGTGATCGAGAAACTCCCAGTTCTTCAAGAGGGAGGACATTCGTGGACGCGAGAGGTCGACGTGATACTGACAGGAACGCAGGCCGCGATGGGAGACCTGAAAAGACTCTTAGCTTTTATTGCAGGATTGGATACAATGCAGGAAATATTGATGAAGGCAGGACTTCATAGATATATCAATACATCAGTTTATGATCCAGAGCTCTTCGCAGCAAACAGAGGCAGGCTGTGGAAAGCAATCAGAGAGACCTACCCTACTCACATTCACCCAGACAATATCATTGTGAAGCCACTGGGGGGGGATGAGAATCCTAGGGGTTATGTTGCCCGTATGCACTCTCAATGGAGAAGTGTGACAGGGAAAGACGCTGAAGATAACCCCTTAGAAAAATCCATAATCAGGGAAAAAATACAAGAAGGGCTTCCTACCCCAGTTAAGGATAAGCTAGCAGAAGTGGTGGGGCTACGACACATGAACAAAGCTGTTTATATAGACCACGTAGCTCATCAAGTTGAGTTATATCGAAAGAACATTCAGATACAGAAGGCACGAGACGAAGAATCCCTCAGAATATTGACTCATTTGCAATTGACTGAAAGCGAGAGGAACATAGAGGGAGTGCAGGCTTTAGCCCCACAGCAACAGCCACCTGGAGTGCAGACTGCTACTTACCAGTCCTACTCACAGGGGCCACAAGGGGGGTATCCTGCTACTTACCAGTCCTACCCACAGGGGCCACAAGGGGGGTATCCATACCCACAAGGGCCACCAGGGGTGCAAGCGGTTCCATACCAGATGTACACACAGCCTGGCCAAGGACCACCACCAGGGGGATGGACAGCAGCAGGGAAGGAGATGCTAGAACCATGCCAATGCGACCAGAATGGACATCTAGCCTGTGCCTGCTGCAACAGGCCCCAGGGGGGCGCAGGGGGGAGCCAAGGAGGAGGATATTGGCCCCCTACTACACCTGCTCCAGGAGTGATGAACCCTTACGGAGGCCCAGCAGCTGGCCTATAGGGGTGCCCGGAAGATCCGAGTGGGAGGTGCCAGCTGGTGGTGACAAAGAAGCCTGAAGGCGCCACGCACCTCCCTATGTCTAGAGAATATGTGAAGACAATCGGATTTGAGGGAATTAAACAGCTGATTCCTACAACTGAGCTTGTAGACTTAGAGTACAAGGGACAGAGAGCAACTCTGTCAACACTTGTGTCAGAACACACGCCAACAGGGCTGCTAGGGAGAGATGCTCTATGCCAATTGAACTGTACAGTAAAATGCACACCTAACGGCTGTCAGGTGACGGTGCCATCCGGTGTTCAGATTCCATCGACAGCCAGAGTGATTAAGCATAGAACAGACCTACAAGCTTTGCCTTTAAAGGGAGCTGATATAGAATATTGGGTTGATGGGTCTTGTTACGGGGTAGGAGAAACGTTGTGCGCTGGGTATTCCTTAGTTAAAGCACAGAATTCAAAGTTTATTGTAGAACAGGCTGAGGCAGTTCCTCAGCCTTGCTCGGCTCAGTTGGCTGAATTGATTGCCCTCACAGAAGCATGCAACTTGGGAACCGGACGGAGAGTGACAGTGTACACCGACTCTGCCTATGCACATAATGTTTGTCATTTTAATGGAGCTGTATGGAGGGGGCGGGGTTTTAAGAGAACTGATGGTACGCCTATACAGCATCACGCACAGATCATGAAGCTGTTACAAGCCATGATGAAGCCAAAGGAATTAGCTATAGTGAAGTGTGCCACACACAGGTCTGACTCATCACATGTCACACAAGGTAACAGGGCTGCAGAGGATGCAGCCAAAGCCATTACAGGAGCAGACAAGGCAGGTAAAGGTCTTCTGGTCACACATGAAAAGCAATTACAGGGCATGGTCACACTTGAGGATTTATTGATGTTACAGAGTAGAGTAACTACGTTAGACAAGAGCGTTTGGCTAGCAAGGGGGGCAAGTCAGGATGACACAGGTCTATGGAGGAATCATGAGGGGTTGGTTGTAGCACCCTCAGATTTATTAGGCATGTTAATACAGGAAGCTCATGGATTAGCACATGTGGCTAGGGGGGAGGTGAGACGCAAGATCACCAAGAAATATGGGTTTTGGAGTCCATATTTGATGGAACAGATTGACCATGCTTTAGGTCAATGTGGGGTCTGTTGGAGAAACAACATCAGAGTGGGTACACCAGTGGTGTCTGGGCATATCCCTACCCCAATAGGGCCACGGGTGGTGGACAGGGGGGTGGATGTACAGAGTAGGCAGGATGTTGTGCCAACAGGTGCCGAGGTCCCCAGAGAACCTGAGAAGGAGGAGCTACGAGGAGATGCTGTGGTGTTGCCAGAGCCAGTGGCAATGCCAGTGTTACAGCCAGTGACATTACCGGCAGTGCCTGAAACCGAGGGGACAGTGGAAAGCTGTCCAGATGCCAATGAACCAGAAACCAACGAAGCAGAGAGTGTTGACAGTCTGGAGGTCCAGCCTGGGGGTGTCCAAAGCCTGGACACCTGTGCTACTGGGGATGCTGGCGAGTGCCTGCACCATGCTTCAGATGATGCTGAGGGCGACTCCCCAGACCTTGATCAGCGTGGGAGGGGACCAGGCGGCTGCCTTAACCTCAATGACACTGACGGACGACGACCAGTTAGGAAAAGATTAAAGACTATGAATAGGGTAGTGAAGCAGCAGATCAAAGGGAACGACGGGAATGGACAGCAGATGATAGCATGGCTGGAAACGGTCTTAGGGGCATGGGAAACTTATTTTGCCAAGATAGGAGCACCTATTATAGCAGACATGATTTTTGACTTTCTTAGGAGACAGGGCCTCATTGACTGTTTTTGGAAAATCAGTCACTCAGTCCACGTTAATGAACTTTTCCGAAGACTAGTCCTCACCTGAGGTGAAGATCTATGCATTAATGCATTCCCTTTGTCCTATGCTTACTGTTGGAGAATTATGTGTTATGATAACTGAATGTCATTATTTGTGTATTGTTTGTTTATTTCTATATCGTATGGGATTGATGTCAGTTGAGAAGTGATGTAGTGGTTATGCAAAGATAGGAAAGAGGTTCTGTTCCTAGCGCAACGAAAATGGAAGCTGCTGACTATGAAAGTGTTATCAATCTGAGACAGCGGTAAAGGCTGTTCTCCAACTGGGTACAAGTGCTAGTAACCTCTGACCCTGACGCTTCAAGGACAAAGAAAACATCGGTCGTTGGAAGTTTCTGTATTGATTTGTGCATGATGAACTGTGTTTAGTTTAATTGTGATTGTTATTTTCAAAATTCTTTTTATTATTGGTTGTTTTCTATTTTTTGTTTATGATATCTTTGGTTCCTAATACTGGTCCTGGGTTGGTCTGTGTTATTGTGCTTCTTGTGTTGTGTGTTGGTGTAGTTTTTCTGTCTGTTGTTGTTTATTTTTTAATTTTTAATTTTATTTAAAAAAAAAAAAAAAAAAAAAATTTTTTTTGGGATGTTTTGTGGGGTTTTGTGTTTTTGTTTTTGTTTTATGGTAGTTTAGTTTCGGAACACCCTCTGGGTGGTCCGAGGGGGGATGTGTCGTATATTTCTGTAGTATGTATGATCTATGTATGAATATGTGGTATGTTTTAGACACACACACATGCCAGGGCATGCAGGGACACAGATGACCAGCAGGGACCTTTGGGGGTTGGGCAGGGACACACATGCACGCTGGCCCCTCCCCTCTGGAGGGGAACGGGGAGAGAGACACAGAGAGCGCTCTCTTCCCACCCGAGGTCCATGGAGAACGCATGTAATGTATGAATCTGCCTGTAACTGATTAAATTGTCTTAAACTAACTGTTCTTTGATTCATAATCAATAAGAATACACGACAGTAACTCACGTATTACTTCAACATCAAGTGTTACCTCACGTATTACTTCAACATCAAGTGTTACCTCACGTATTACTTCAACATCAAGTGTTACCTCACGTATTACTTCAACATCAAGTGTAACCTCATGTATTACTTCAACATCAAGTGTTACCTTAACGTCAAGTGTTACCTAATGCAGGTTTGAACTACTATACAGGTGTAACAATGTGCCTCTCAAAGAAACCAAGAGTGCCAGGTAATAACTATGTTATGAAATACTTTTTAAGTCAATCCTGGTAAATGCCAAGCTGAACAAATGTTTATTTTATGTACAGTACATCTTCTTAAACACGGCTCAAAGAAATAAAGACCATAGGCATGCTGATTGCACCCAGACAGTTCTAGAGCTGTAATTGACCCTCCACTATGGACTGGCTGGTTGAAAGACAAAGAAGTCCTCAAAATACACCAAAGGGAAATAACTCTCAGATTGTACTTCTAAAGGACTGGATCAGTGGTAAAGCCCCTCTCTAAGTTATGTAGAGCTCTTTGGATCCCTCTTCTTGCACGAAAGAGTATGTTCCACTCTGATTGCCATGCACTGCACCCACCAGAAAGACAAATTGCAGTGAAAAGCTGATTTGATCATGACCTCCATTTGGACTTTCCACATTATCCCCTTTGAATTCCTCTTGTACCAAGCCAACCCAATCGTCAGAGCTCAAGTATACCGTATGTATTTCACCCAGGTCTGCTAACAATGCACCAATCATACAGGAGTATCACATAATTACTGTGATCAGCCGTTAAAAAGGCCTATAAAATACATAACTACACTTCAACGTCAAGATTTAGCATCACCCAACATTAGACATAATAGATGTGCCATAAATATGCGCTCCTCAGATTGGCGGTGATTGATTGATAGATAGACTCCATGGCAACAGCTTGGCATTACCTGGGGTGGGAGGTGTCGCATCTAAATCCAATGATCTGTGAATTACGTGTGTAAGATTTAGACTGTAGCCAACCATTTGGAGCTGGGTTTCACAACACCCAGTGATGGTGAGTGATCAACTTAAGTGTGACAAGAACGATCAAACCAATTAACTTACAGGTTAACATGAATATGAATATGTTAATGCTTTGTACAATGCTTCAGACTGGGTGATCGATCAAAGACCAACACTACAAGAGCTGGTAGTAAAACCCAAGGTGCCTAAAACACCCAAGTTGTTACTGTCCTTTATTATATGTCACTATAAAAAGTGATTGGAATCATACATACATTACATTTATAATACAAATCAGTGGACAAATCTTAATATTTCTTTTATTATTTCATATTTTCACTTTTCATAACAGCTATTTCCTTTGGAGTATCATAAGGGAGGCTCTGCCTCTCCTGACCTCATGTCCGTGCTCTCTGGGTACTGGTTTGTAATGAGGGTCCGGGGATTCTAGTGTTAATAACCTGCTACCTGCCTTTTCATTAACCTGTTATAGTCTCTTAATAACCTGATATAACCTGGGATTCACCGTTCCTTACTCAGGTTGGATGTGAGGTGAGATGACATTGCACCTGGAAGCTGAGGGAGACGCAGCCAGCCAGCTAGCAGTAGATCATCAGCGACTGACTCATGTGACGCCCCTGGCACCAGGGACATGGTCCCAGCCAACATCAACCTGTTCCCGCAAGATCTCAACAAGTGGCTGATGGTGGTTGGCAAAGCTAACTGTTCACAATGCAAGTGTACCCTCCAAAAACTCGGACACACTCTTCTGGAAGGAGGGAGAATTGCATTCTTGTTATGGAACATTCAAGCATGAAAGGGGCTATCTGAGATTCAAACAATAACAACGCATTGGCCACTTAAAACAGTTGAGGGATGGTGCTGGAGAAATGTAACCACTCTCAAAGCATAGACAGAGCTATGGATGCACGAACCGATCATCCATTAGATCAAATAAACAGCTTTTGAAGCTATAAAGTATTTGTTTGTTACGGAAAGTGTCGCTTTGCTGTGTCATATTATTCATCCACCGTCATAGTTTGATACAGTAGATGACTGACTTGGTATGAAACAACAACACATCCACGCACTGATCTCATACATTCACTGATCTCATACATTCACTGATCTCATGCGTTCGCATACAGTGTTTCCTCTATATGCATTAATTCGTGGCGGGCCGCCACAAATGAATTAACTCCGCCACTAATTGATTCAGTTATTATGACCGGAGAACAGAAAAAAAGCAGATTGAAGCTAGATTTAGGACGCTTCCAGAACTACATTTCGTTACGATTTAGGGTGTAGTAAGTCACAATGTTGCAATTAACCTCATCGTTTGTGTTCGCACTGCGACGCGCTTGCAAAACAGTTTTGTGATTGGTTCGAATTTCGCGGGACATTTGGATTTCAGGAAATCACTCTCCTCTCTCTCTCTTCGCCCATCGCCGGTGCCTTTAATCCCGTATCCTAATCGAAAATGCAACATCATCAGCGACGACTGTGGGTTATTGCATTTACTGCTGTTCTCTGGTTCATGTTCTTATACCAGTGCTCAGTATACAAGTATTTTTAATGAACATTCGTAATGTAGTCTCTGATGTTCATGGTCAACTAAATCAGCCTATTTTGTGAAACAAATAATGTTCCCAAATAATCACCACCCCGCCACTAATGTAAAAAATCCTGGAGGAAACACTGTACAACCAATATGAGCCCCAGCAGTTTGAGTACAGTACTATTTTTCTGAATTGCCACATCCAAGAATCAATCAATGCTAGGCTAGCTGGATGGGGTCCACAGCCAGGATGGATCACTCCAGGCCCGGGGAGACACTGTATCTGACTCTGCTAGTGGTTAGCCCCCCCGCTGTCTCCATACCACATACCCCCCCCCCCCCCCCACCTCTTTCTGTGATGTCCCACAACATATGGCCTACAAGAAGCCCTCGCCTCTGAACCAGCTGGACGTCTAGAAAGTGAATTCAGGCGGCTAGGGAGGTTTCCAGCTGAGGTTTCTAAGAAGATTCTAACTGTCCAAATAACAACTTGAACACAACATTGAAAGGAGACACCTCTAACAAAATAAACAAAATAAATCTGTCATTTAGCGTCTGAGCGGTGTGGAGTCTGAATAAATCAATGAGTCTGTGTTTGACAGGCCAGGCAGGTGTTGGTGGTTAGAACAGACACATGGACATCGAGGATAATTCATCAAAGGCTCATTAAGATTGTCCAATGGACTGGGGAATATTGAGTCTGAGTGAGAGGTGGAGGACGATGGGTCTTCTAATTCCATTAAATCAAACATGTAATGCTTTAGAAGATACCATTCTCTCTCAGACCGGAAGACAACCTTCTCTTCCCTTGAAAGGCACATCTCCTCACACTCAATCTACTGCACTCTCTCCTTGGCAGCTTAAACAAACACACCCCTCTCAGAGTAGAGGAGTGTGTGTGTGTGAGTGTGTGTGTGTGTGTGTGTGTGTGTGTGTGTGTGTGTGTGTGTGTGTGTGTGTGTGTGTGTGTGTGGGAGGGTGTGTGGGTGGGTGTGTGTGTGTGGGTGTGTGTGTGTGTGTGTGTGTGTGTGTGTGTGTGTGTGTGTGTGTGTGCGTGCGTGCGTGCGTGCGTGCATTTTTCAGATAAGTGTTACAGAAGAGGAACGGCAGTGTAAACTTTTAGATTAGGTAATTGCATAAAGATACAGTAGCGCTTATTCAAGTGGAGGCTTACTCATCTCTTTCTATTTAGATAGATGGAATACAATCTTAACCTCCATTAAAAGCCATTAAATTTAATGGAGGTTAAGATTGTATTCCATCTATCTAAATAGAAAGGGATGAGTAAGTCTCCACTTGAATAAGCGCCACTTTATCCTTACATGTTCTGTTTCCCAGCAGCGGTTTACAAGTTGAGTAACGCTAATCAGTCAGAATTGTTATACTTAATGATATAAATAATGTGCTTTTAAATGTGTTTCGTCAAGAAAAACATGTTGACGACAAAACAGCTTTATAAAAGCTACAGTATTTCCGGTCTGAAAACGTAAACACCTTTGTGTTGAATATCAGCTTTGGTTGAATATCATCCTGTTTACTACAATATGTGCTGCATCACCACCCCCACCACCATCATCATCATCATCATCATCACCAAATCTGCACCACCCCGCAGCAGCATCCCCTGTGAGCGGCACAGTGTATCCTCCCCTCCTTGACAGGCAAGTACCATTCATCACCCTTCAGAAATAATTAAAGCCTTTGCATCTGTAATTCCTGTGCCTTAAATATGCCAAACATTCCTCCGAGCAGACATGTATCCAATTAGGTCAAAGCCTCTGCAAAGCCAGGGAGGGCTTTTCAATCTGTACACGCCTCTCTTGAAAGCATTGAGGTACTTAGCACCTTGTAAGCCACCGATATTAGAGGAGGTGTGTGTGTGTGTGGGGGGGGGCTGCATATCCAGTGTTTTTTTCCCCAGAAGTTCCATTATCAATACGGCGTGTGTATGAACCAATGACGTTATGATGAACTAATGACTCTCATCATCTCCCAAATTCAGCAATTCTCACAATGTAGCCCTGCCACAGCATTACTCTGACTACACAATGATGCAAAGGTGTCCCTGCTGTGCAGTTCTATAACATACCGGTACGACAGTCTCTGGGTGGTAGGTCAGGGCTGGGGTAGGTTCTTCCAGTTTGGGTCACACTGCCGGTGATGACAGGGTGACAGTAGGCAGTCCTCCCATCAGATGTGGCCTGAAATAAGGAGGCGCGTGATGTCAGGGCTAGACATCTTAATAACCATCGCACAACGAACACAACTTAATAAACCATCTAATAACATTCACATAACGAATACAACTTTATAAACCATCTAATAACCTTCACATAATGAATACAACTTAATAAACCATCTAATAACCTTCACACAACAAATACAATTTAATAACCCTATAACAACCTTCACACAACGAATACAACTTAATAAACCCTCTAATAACCTTCACACAACGAATACAACTTAACACTTAATCAGCCGTGAGGAGTGATTTGAACCTGTGAGTAAAATCTGTTTTTATATACAGTATTTGCACTCGATCGAATTTCAGGACCCTCCTTTCATGACTTTTCCTAGATATGTGCATCCTACCACCCAGTATCCTTACATTTTCTAAATCAAATCAGGATAAGCTATATATATAAAGCTATTTTGCTGTTTTTCTGTGTCGGAGGCAGGATAATTTACAAGTAAGCCAACTAGTGGTCGTTGTGTGTAAATAGCAGTGTAGCATTGGAAAGAGTAGGTAAAAGAGTAAAGAGTAGGTAAAAAAGGCACGGCTGTGAACGTTGGACATGTTGAGAAGCAGAGATATTATGCACAAAGAAACAAGTGGGACAGTTGAACTTCCTACGAGCGCTGCCAACTTCTCTAGACGGGCGACAACAACAAAGTGTTTTTCTCTCTCTCGTCTCGTCTTCCGGCGGAACGCGCCTAATTACAGCGCCTCGATATCCACCTGCTCATTTCATGTCCAAAGAACTAAGCTATTTATATGGAAATGATTCAGACTCTGTGCTCTATATTCTAGCCTCACGCCTATGTGTGTCAGTCCAAAGCAACCGGGGCTCTATCATTAAAAGTTCTGCCTTGGTTACCTGTGTAACCCCATCCTCCCTCTTCCATTTATGGAGTTCACTCCCTTCGCTCCTGGTGTGTTATTACAGTGTGTCACCAATGTCCTGGTGTGCTTGTTAGGCTCTGGATGGGCCACCCAGACTACCCTACAGTGAATGACATTTGGCAGCCAGAAAGTGTTATGAAACTTGGGGGTTTTCGTTTTCTGGGGGTTGTTGTTCTCATACTGTAATGAGAAGGGAGAGCTGCTTCCAGGTGCCATGGGCCGCGATCGTCGGCCAATCGTGGGGGTGGGGACACTGGAAAGCCCACAAGACCTGGATGCCATTAATGGCTTGGCTTGGAATTAATGTTGTTAGGCCGGCTTGGGTTCCGGGAGAGGCCTCGGTACAGAGGCGGATGTAGAGATGACCTTTGACCTCTGCATCTTGTTTGGGTATTTTTATGAAGAACGTCCCACCCTGATCCCCTGTCCACCTCCGTACCGGCAGGACAGAGAACCTGACTTTTCAGATTCTTCAACTATATAATAAGTTTTTCATCAAGTGTTTTCATAACACGAGCCTAAACAAGTGGAGCATATTGTCTTGTTAAAATTAATGACAACATTGAGCCAATTGGAGGGAAAAGGGAATTTCACACACTTAGGATGTATATATACACAAGAAACTGTGATCCGTTGCCATTCGAAACTTACAATGAAAAATTCACTTTTGATGCCGCACTGCTTCTAGAACTGTTTAATTCCACAGGCGTACAGCACAAGCCGTTACCCCCTCATGCCATCTCCCTGCTACAAAGAACATTCTGTTTTAAGTGCAAAAAGGAGTCCAAATTGGCAATGCCGGGCGTAGAGTCAAGTACTCTATACTACTCAGCCGTGCTGTGCAGTGTTATGAGAGATGCGTGTACGTAACGGATAGTGTAATCCCTACGACTTCAACACACACACTGGGGGGGGGGGGTTCTCATAAACAAACGTAGCGACTGCGATATCATCAGCCTTTCCCTGAGAGTACCATATTTCACCCAGGTGAGGAGCCCCATGCTAGGTTGATGAAGAGCCCCATTAATTGTCGGGGCGAGAGAGAGAGAGAGAAAAAAAATTGAGAGAAGAGAGGAGAGGGGAGGTGGGCCAGCCACACTGAAGATTTAATTGAAAAGGAGGAAAAAATAATTGTTGGAAACAGTTTTCATTTCAGCAGAGCCCCTGAGTCTGCGTGTGAGAGTGAGTGAGAGAGGAAGGGAGAGAGAGAGAGAGAGAGAGAGAGAGAGAGAGAGAGAGAGAGAGAGAGAGAGAGAGATGAGAGCTGAGGAATTAATTGCAGGGAGAAAATAATTGCTGGGCTGTGAGCCGGGGAAGAAAGGGAGGAAGGATAAAAGAGAGAAACAGATAAAGGGATTGCGAGGCCTGGAGTGGAGGAGGGGGGTCGGGCCTGATTAGGTTGGAGGGGAAACGTAACGCCAGGGGTTTCTCTCTACAGAGGAGGGAGGAGTACCTGTTCATCCAGAACATACTGAGAATATGGGGAGAAAATTACACATACAGCAAGTCCATGTCCAAACATTTTGCATGCTAATGTTTATTTACAGTCTATTTTCTGGAGACAACCGCTTGTTTTAATATATTGTATTATTATGATTTCATTCTATGTGATGAGTGGACATTTGAACGAAGCCGAGGTGTTGTAGTGATCTACACATTTGTAATACTTCACAGTAAACTGTAATATACAGTATGTTAGCTGCAGGCAAGTCTAGAAGATACAAACAAATCTGTGATGTGATTTATGTGTAGACAACACTAATTATCTAGCTATAGCTAACGTGGCCAAAAACACCATTCTGTAAACACCCTGGAGGTTATAGAGCAATTGTTATACTGCACGTTCAATGTCAAAGCGATAAAGTTGTATAGAATTGAGTCTGAAAAATAAAGCGGTCAATTAATCTCCAGACCTAAGAGCAATGTTTAATCGTTTCCACCCCCCTCAAAAAAAAATAAGTTCTCCATGTACGGCAGAGACACGGCGCTCTACTTTTAGTGAGGTACAGGTAGACCAATTAAACACAGAGCCGTCACCTTGCCCCCCTCTCTCTTAAGTGTCGTCGAGCAGTTTCACTGGCAAACTTCAAACATTCCACCCCGGGAGATTGATGGCGGGTAGTTGGGCAACCGGAATTGCTGTTCTCACCTCGGTTATAAAACGGCCCGCCTCAGCAGAATATAATTGCACCGTGCTCCGCGGTTCATCAAAGCATTACGTTATTGGCTTGATTAAGGTTATTAGAGACATGGAGTCGGGAGGCTGTGGAGAGAAGGCCTCGGGGACAGTGTGCTCCGTCAGAGGGATGTTTTCTTAGGCACACGTGCAGGGCTCGGGATTAAATGATTATTCCTCAAAAGAACCGAGGGGTTGAAGAGCCCAGTGTCAAGATCAACCAAAAAAAAGGCAATTGAGGTATTCTAAGTGTTTCAAGTCAGAGCAGTGTGGGAATTCCTGAGTGCTTTAGAATGTTGTCCGTGATACAGTGCGGTAATGGGATTTCAATGAGAGAGAGAGAAAGGAGGGAGGAGTACGAAATGAGAGGATACAAAGGCGAAATCAACATCTTTTCATCCAAAAATCACACCATGAACGCCACCTTCTTTATAGATAGACTTTATTTGTCATTGCTACAGTACAGGTACCAAACAACGAAATTTAGGAGGGGAGGCTCCCCTGGTGTTTAGGAAAGGAAAAAGAAACACATTTTAGAAAAAGCATAGATGCATAAAATCACAAGAAGGTAAGGAGCTGGTTTACATCAATAAAGGCTATGTACACAATCCACTGTACTATACTGCACAGATAGTCAACTAGGGTTGTCATATTGCACAAGAAAGTATTTTTTCACATTATTTTAAAGTGTCACAGTTTGCAGGCTTGAAAATGTACATGTTGCCCCGCGGTGGTGTAGCGGTCTACGCACTGGCCACTAGTGCATGCTGCCCACCGGGGCCGGGGTTCGTATCCCGGCTCGCCAGATCCAGATATGGCCGAGGCACACGGGAAGCGGCATATTGGGCGGCCGCTTCCGAGGGCGGTATAGGAGTATTTCTGGACAAGGATCCGTCGCGCAACACCGCCCCCTGGGTGCCGGAATAACGGTGCTGGGCTCGAGGAGCCAGTCAGCTAGTCTGCCTGGCGGCCTCTTCTGGGACTGCCGGCCACGGGGTCGTGCGGCGGATCCTATGCAATAGGCAGGGGATAATTGGATGCTAGGTTGGGTTCAATTGGCTACCAAATTGGGTGAAAAAGGGATAAAATCTGAAAAAAAAATAAAAATAAATAAAAATAAAAATGTACATGTTTGTGCCTCAGCACTAGCTGCCATACAATCCGTCCGGACTGTCCTGGGCCCAGAACTTAGGCCTTTTCTGTGTTCAGGGCCTTGACGGCCCTGTGGTAGAAGCTGTTCTTCAGTCTGTTTGTCTTAGCGGCCGGGGTCCTGTACCTCCTGTTCGAGGGCAGCTTGACAAAGTGTTCGTGCCCAGGGTGGGTCGGGTCCTTGGAGATCTTGGAGGCCCTCCTGAGACAGCGTGTTTTGTACAGCTCCTCCAGAGAGGGGAGGGGGGCGCCGGTGATCTTCTGTGCTGTTCTCACGACTCTCTGTAGCTCGTTTCTCTCCGCTGTTGTGCAGCTGTGGAACCAGTTGGAGATGCCGAAGGTGAGGATGCTCTCCACTGCGCCGTGGTAGAAGGCCACCAGTATCTCCTTCTTGTTGTGTTGTTTCCTGAGGCATCTCAGGGTGTATAGCCGCTGTTGTGCCCTCTTGATGGTGCCTTTAGTGTTGTCCTTCCAGGCCAGGTCATATCAGGGCTGCCAAGTCTCACGCAATCACCGTGAGACTCACGCATTTCAACCAGTTCTCACGCTCTCACGCCGCATCTCTATTTCTCACGGCGAGAAATCACTTTTTACGGGACTTTTATTTTTGAAATTCCTTGAAAGAAAGCTACCGGACATGAGTTTCGTGGCATCTTTCTGCACGCGCGTTAACTTGAGTCTGCAATCGAAGCGGCAGGCGAGCGCTGATGGAAGAACCTGTGTTCACATGAGCTGCAAGAACGTAGCAAGCAGGGTTGCCAGATTGGGCTACTTTTGGTCACACTGGACGGGTGGATTCGGCAGCTTTTAGACCGGTTGGGCTGGACATTGTCAATTGTCATTGTCAATTGTCATTGTCCATCTGGCAACCGTGGTAGCAAAATATGTGCATACATTACAACATCGTATCTGGTAGCCTACTGGACTGGGTTGCACCAATATGGCGTAAGTCATTACTAAATGCAGGCATTTAGTAGTTACTAAACCCCTAGTTGTTACTAGTTAGTTTCAAACTAGTTGTTTACTAATTTCGGTTGCACCACGCCAATCTTTTGCCAATCTTAGCTAGTAAATACTCCGTTTTGGTAACAGTTTTTTGTTTCTCTACTGTAACATAACCAGGTACATTAATAATAATAATTATTAATAATTACAATTTACAATACAAATACAACAATTGGGGGTCCCTCCAAAAACATGTCTATGAGCAATGCACTGTATATAAGATGATGACCACGGGTCTTTCTGCTGCTGACCAAGGGGCTGAGTCCTGTTGATGGGGCCAAATTTTTTCAGAGTCTGTAGGCTACTGTATTTGTTTATTAAGATTTCATAAATATGATATATTGTCTGAATGTTTTTCTTGTTTTATAAAATGTTATTATTTATTATTGTCATTTATTGTGCTGGTTTATTATGAACAACATGTAAAATTGCAGGAAACTAGCACAAATAATTGGGTGGGAGAGAGGGGCCGCCGCTGCCAAAACGTGCACAGTTTTGGGTCGCTCCACCGCCAAAAAATCTCACTCCAAACTTTTGGTGAAACTTGGCAGCCCTGTTCTTTATGATGATTGCGGCCATATCCTTTTCATCAGAAAACGACTAGCCCCCGACCCAATCAGTCAAGTAGACTATCCGTCTCTGCCCTTTAAGCTCTATGACCCACTACACCACAATGCCAACCTATATATACAGTAGGGGAATAGATCAAAGTCATGGCAAAAAAACGCAACCGGAGAAGATTGCCGCAGACGTTGGCTTGTTTGACGGACGACTTTGATTGGCTCCCTCAGGGTCCACTTAGTGGAGTTGCCGTTACCTTGGAGACATCGGTTCTGGACCGGGTACGGTTGGGGTTGTGCTGCTGCAAGGACACTTTTTATTGCTATTGATGGGAATATTAATCAAACGTCGGAAGGTTAATCGAGGCCAATTAATTAATTGATTTATCATTCTGAGTCGGTTGGCGAGATGAGGCTGTGCCGGAGCGTTCTCTGACATTGTCCTGTTCATCCCACAACAAGTGGTGGCTAAATTGATGGGTGATTAAGGAGGAGTGAGATTGATGGGCTCAACATCGCTGGAATATTGAGACAAGACACACTACAACATCGGCATAGTTACGGGGGTGGATGTCAGGGCGATTGACTCAGAGTGATTCTGAAAGGTCTTTTCGAATTCCACCATCATTTCCTCTCCCTCTTTGTTGTCTATATACAACGCCTTCAATACAAAGTATTCAGACCCCTTCACTTTTTCCGCATTCGGTTGTGTTCTAGACTCAATTTAAAATGGATTAAATTGAAATAATTTGCCACAGGGTCTGAATACTTTCCGGAGGCACCGTATAAGTGAACATGTAATCAGTATTGGGGGAGGACATTACTTTGGTGCAGTTTGGTGTCATTTTGGGTGTGTTTAAAGTGGAGTTATAACTGAAATGCTCTTTCAACAAACTTTAACTTCCCAAGCCATTACTCACAAAAAAAATCAATGGCAGTGTGGCATTTTGTGAAAACATTTCTCAACAGGCCAAATCACCTCAGAGTAACTCCCAGACGATGTCGGAGAGTTCATTTGAGGTGACTGTGGCCACAAATGTTGATTTTATATTATGTAACCCTCATCCGCCGTGTTTTGAATAACCATATACTGTCGCTGAGTCATTATGCACTCAAGAAGGCTGGTACACAAACACCTTGGTATAAAACCCCACCACTTACATAAACACCTTGGTATAAAACCCCACCACTTATATAAACACCTTGGTATAAAACCCCACCACTTACATAAACACCTTGGTATAAAACCCCACCACTTACATAAACACCTTGGTATAAAACCCCACCACTTACATAAACACCTTGGTATAAAACCCCACCACTTATATAAACACCTTGGTATAAAACCCCACCACTTACATAAACACCTTGGTATAAAACCCCACCACTTATATAAACACCTTGGTATAAAACCCCACCACTTACATAAACACCTTGGTATAAAACCCCACCACTTACATAAACACCTTGGTATAAAACCCCACCACTTATATAAACACCTTGGTATAAAACCCCACCACTTACATACATAAACACCTTGGTATAAAACCCCACCACTTACATAAACACCTTGGTATAAAACCCCACCACTTAGAAAAGTAAACAAGGTAGCTTAATCAGGCCTAGACCCACTTTGCTGTGATATCACACGGCCAACAGCTTTCTGAACATAATGGTGTATCATTATTTTGTGATGGCATTTTCTGGGCCACCTGTTGAAGAGTGTTTACCCTGTATGGACCCACAATACCATCAATGGGCTGAGAGGTGATGAAGAGGAGGATGAAGAGGATGAAGAGGAGGATGATGATGATGATGATGATGATCGTACATTATAGTGATGATGAGTGAATGTCTTTGTGCTGAGGAGCACAATGGCTACCATGTCTGCTAACAGACGGTACAGTTCATCTGAGTGTTCAGACCTTAATGAAACGCCACATCTCAACCAATGGAAAATGAGTGAATAAGAGTATTTTCTTCAGCTTCGGCACGTCCGTATTCCCTAAACGGCCAGCGAATTGCATATCTTATCAAACCCATTTTGCATTTATTCCAATTGAGTGTGTTCTGCATCAGCTCCTCATCACCGCAGTGTCCCTGGTGGGTACACACACACACACACACACACACTTGTTAATTAGCCAGAGAATACCACCACCACTCTTGCAGGGACGTGGATC
This sequence comes from Nansenia antarctica, assembly GCF_963989245.1. Classification (NCBI taxonomy): domain Eukaryota; kingdom Metazoa; phylum Chordata; class Actinopteri; order Argentiniformes; family Microstomatidae; genus Nansenia; species Nansenia antarctica. Next base: position 56,187,715 of record NC_137676.1, read on the forward strand.
TTGATGGGCATCCTTCTCGTCTAATTATTCCTTTGTAGCACATGTAATTAAGTGGGGAAATATAATGTAGCAAATTAATTATGATTAATGGGGCCTAATTTGAATAGACAGATTAAGTGCACTGTTTTTAATGTTCCCATATTTCACCTTTTTTGTATGAAAGCCGCCCTCTCTGAAGGTCCCCTCGGGACAGGGAGCTGGCAAACATGGGGGGGTGGGGGGGGGGGGGAGAAAAGGGGGGGTATTCATTTCAAGGTATTCATTTTATCTCTAAGGCTATGTTTCAACTTCCACACATACAGGAGCACACCACTCAAACGCATTGCAAACACATGGCTGCAAGTGTGGGTTTTGGAACATAGCCACGCAGCATTTAAACGTAATTTCATATTAGAAGACAGTTTCCCCCCCATTAGTTTAGGTAAACAAAACCAGCGCCCAAAGACAACAGATACAATGTGTATGTTCTGATGACTCAAGGTCCATTTTGCCTTTCCACTATGCAAATGTTTGTGTTTGCATTACCACACCCAGCAGGATAGGGAGGGGGCGGGGGAGAAGGGGAGAGAGAGAGGGGAAGAGATTTAAAGAAGGAGAGCAAATGAGAGGACAATCAGAGAAAAAGATCTGATCTGCACTATTTAACCTTTCAACCTTTGACCTCTAATAGAGACCATAGCCTTTTCTCAACAGCACAAAATGTGTCCTCTCCTCCATTCTGCTGTCCTCGATTCCCACGTGGCCCCAAAAACTAAGTAGTCGTCTCCATGTTTAACAGCGTATCAATTGTCCAACAAGTGGATTCCTCCCTGACTTCACCGTCTGGTCTTGCGCCCTGAAGTGAGATGATTTCAATTGTGCCCCGCTCTTCTTAAGTTTACCAGTTTACCACGGCCCCGAAAACAAACGGCTGTGAACTCTGTGGAACGTCCTGATCTACATTACAGACCTGCATAGAAACTCCTTAAAAAACTCCTTAAAAAACTCCTTCGGGAACGTTATTTCGGTCGATTATTCCTCCCCTTTAATAATACCAATTGGTATTGTATTTTATAGGCTTTCCAACAATATAAAATACAATACCAATTGGTATTATTAAAGGGGAGGAATAATCTACCGAAATAACGTTTCTGAAACTATTATGGTAAACTTGTACAAACATTATGGTAGATATACAAACGTATTGTGGCAGACAACTCTGTTTTCAAAAAGCTGCTGACAGCAACACAAGCAGCAATGCTGACCACAATGTCAACTGTGATGTCATCCGTTTAGACGCAATACGATGAATGATGGTGGGTGGTCTCCTGAACAGCTCCTAATTTAAATACTGTGGTTTTTAGGATGACGTGAAAGGCAGAGGTCAGGGAAAAGCAGAGGTCTTGTTCCTGTGTCCTGTTGTGAGGTTCTCATCATGTTGTGAGTAGCATTGTTCTGAATGACTAGTTGTCATCTCTCTGTCTCTCTCTATAAGAATGTAACATTTCTCTGTGAAGTATTCAACTTGTAATAGTTGTATCAGTATCAGAATCAGTAATATTAAAGTCTCATTTGATTTATTCTATTAGATCTTGATTGCACTAAATAAGCACAGACTCAAGAATTCTTTGTACATAGTGATAATTACACTAGAGTTAGATTATTAATATTAGATATGCTTTGCTATGAACAAAATATCCCCAAAAGTCTCTGCCAAACATGTGGAAACGAATATGGATATGAATATTAATATAAATCTGTTTAAAGCCCAGCTGAGGGATACAAGCTTGATACAAGCGGAAGACTTAGTACGATATCTTCTAATGTGTAACATCCACACCCCCTTTCTACCAGGCGTCTGCAGAGACACCAACACCAACACTACTCAACATCACTGTCCATGCTGGACATGAACTGACCCAGAAGGCTACAACATACTACTCAACATCCCTGTCCACACTGCAGATGAACTGATCCAGAAGGCTACAACACACTACTCAACATCCCTGTCCACACTGCAGATGAACCGACCCAGAAGGCTACAACACACTAGCCAACATCACTGTCCACACTGAAGATGAACTGACCCAGAAGGCTACAACACACTAGCCAACATATCCTCAATGACACACACTCCAGGAGTTATTACAATAAGAAGAGATGAGTAAACGTGAGCCATAAATAAATAAATAACATGTATTCATACATGTTTAAACCAAATAACTGGTGTTTTGTATTCTGTTGAGTGGAGGAATTAGGCTATTATCACTCCCACACACAGTTCACCATCTGTGGGCAATTTGCTCTATTATTGTGACTCATGAGATCTAATTGAAAACAGGGGAATAACGTGAGTCAAGTCACCTACGATGTCTCCATGTTGTCCTTATAGAGTCATCTTACTCCAAATATAGGAGGAATTATTGCACACAACAGCCTATTCGGTCACCCTAGGCTTAGAAACCTAACAATGCACACTGATATCGGTGGAAGGGGCCGTGCGGACAAGGACATCTCAACTATACCCACAATTCCTTTCATCCTCGTTCCTCGTTAGAGTTGAGAAAGTGGTACTGGGGGAGAAAAACTGCTATTTATGAAAACGGCTTCATTTAGTCATGGTGTGTGTGTGTGTGTGTGTGTGTGTGTGTGTGTGTGTGTGTGTGAGTTAACACACAGACAGACACACACACACACACACAACTGACCGTAACCACAGAAACAGTCATCTCCCCCTCTCTCTCTGCTGTCTTCCTCTCAGCCTATAATCATGAGAAATGGGCTGTGTGGTCTGGTTAGGCTACAGGTCACCTGTAACCTCAGCTCAGCTCCAGGTACAGTATGACTGCCTGCCTGCCTGTCTGCCCCCCCCCCCCCCCCCCCCATACATTATCGAACCATTATCTGTTCATTACACACCACTTAAAAACACATGAAACATTCAAACGTTCTGCTCGAGGCTCGTCCTGTAAAGTAGAGTATAGGAATGTGTAGTGTGGTAAACCCAGAAAAAAACGATCAAATATCTGATCAAACAAAAACAAAGCAGGCAGGCAGAGTGATGAGACACTTTTTATTCATGAGGAATAAAAAAAAAAATCAAATTATTCAACTTACATCAGCATGGTCAACAGTGTCAACACACTGAAATCCTCCCATCATTGAATCACAGTGCAGCTAGGAGCTGTGGAAAGTTCAGCCAATCAGCATGAATGACGGACAGCTGTTGCCTAGCAGCATCGCTTGATGATGACCGCAACGGCACTCAGCTGTGCGGAGGTGCTCCATAGCTGGTTGCCATGGCCCTGTTCTAATACTTATATATATATAACCTCAAATGCCATCATATCCTTCTTCCTCATTCCTTTGTTGGTGAACTGTACCAGCCCAGTAATAATCACTTGCTTTGATTATTATTGAATAATGATCTCACATGATTGATTGGTTAAAGCTGCTAAGCCCCCCCCCCCCCCCCCACCACCACCACTATCCCAGTTATGCCTTGTATTGTTCCAATATTTTTAAAATATGTCCTATCTTCCTTCCTTCCTTCCTTCCCTCCTACCTTCCTTCATTTACAGTAGTGGTGATGGGTCAAGGTTGTTATTATGTGCGGTGCTGACTACCCACTGTTGGGTCACTAATGCGCCAGCCTTCTTGTAGGGTTCCAATACTTTGAAAACACTTCCTTCCTTCCTTCCTTCCTTCCTTCCTTCCTTCCTTCACTGATTTATCTGAGCGATCACTGATTTATTTAACACGACTGGATGAAGCTGTTAAGTGGTGCCAGCGCTGCCAACCACAGCAGCCCTCGTGTTCCCGGCCTGATGCCAACCAGCCATACAGCACGCGGCCAGCTGTGCCTCTCATTACCTCTGTGGACAGACACCCCGGGCTCTCCCTGGCCGACCAGACCATGATTGAGCAGGGCGTAGGCAGGGCCGGCCGCTGGCATAAACACTCTATGCGGTTGTTTAGGGCCACAGCCGCTAGAGGGGGCCAAACCTGATGCCGTCGAATGAATGCTAGCTACCACCTGTCAATCAAAAACTCTGCTAATACCCGCTACCACAGTAGCAACCTAACTCTGAACACAGTGCTGCTAACTCTGAACACAGTGCTAACTCTGAACACAGTGCTGCTAACCCTGAACACAGTGCTAACTCTGAACACAGTGCTAACTCTGAACACAGTGTAACTCAACACAGTGCTGCTAACTCTGAACACAGTGCTAACTCTGAACACAGTGCTAACTCTGAACACAGTGCTAACTCTGAACACAGTGCTGACTCTGAACACAGTGCTAACTCTGAACACAGTGCTAACTGGGCCTCACAAGCTACACATGCAGTAGGTGATTGATGCTAAACCGAAAACCTCATTAATGGTTTAATTAAGAAGGTAGGTTAATTAAGTTATAAATTAGTGTACAATTAATATGCGAGTCATTGTTTAAAAAATGGGTGATGGAGCACCAGGCTTGGTGTTACAAACATGCCTGTGTGTGTGTGTGTGTGTGTTTGTGTGTGTGTGTGTGTGTGTGTGTGTGTGTGTGTGTGTGTGTGTGTGTGTGTGTGTGTGTGTGTGTGTGTGTGCGTGTGTGTGTGTGTGTGTGTGTGTGTGTAGCCCGAAAGCATGGAGACAAAGGTCAACTATTGGGAGAAGATGGCATTTACTGTAGCATTTGTCTGTGTGTGTGTGTGTGTGTGTGTGTGTGTGTGTGTGTGTGTGTGTGTGTGTGTGTGTGTGTGCGTGTGTGGGACAGGACACTCCAGAGCTGGCAGATCTCCGCTGGTTCCGTGTTGGGGTCTTTCCTTGCTGTGGAAATGTGTAGGGTGGTGTAGGACCCCCAGGCGCAGAGATGAGGCGACAAGGGAATACTGGAGTATACTGGAGTATTTGAGAGTATCCACGGTAACATACAAAAGGGTGTCGCTAGGGAACCCAGTGCGCACCAGACGTCTGTGGACGTCTTTTTTACAGCGAAATAAGGTCCGTCCGTCTGGCCGTTATTTCGACTGAATATAGCCGTTCGTCCGGTACGTCTCCCACATATGAGCGAACGTGTAGTTGCGAAAATGTAAATGAAACATGCATGTAATATCAGTACTGCACTTCTGGTTGAATACTAAACTGCATTTTGTTGTATATAGTTGAATAAAAGTGAATCTAATCTAATTAGTTCGTCAGAGATCTTCCACGATTGTTTGCGCTATTATTCCAATACAGCAGGTGGCACTGTTGCAATTATTCTACCGTCATATAGAGGCTGATGTGGCCTCTGATTGGTCACTGAGAAAACGGAAGTTTGATGACGTACAACCCACCGGTGTTGGGATTTAAAACCGCTGGCGGCTAACTACCGGTACTTGCTACATTCAAGGAGAGACAAGATACCTATTTTTTCATCAACGGAAGCTTAGAAAAACCCACGGTAAGATGGCACATTATATTCACTACATCCGTACATTACAGACAAGGCGATCTTAGTTTAGGAAACATCATAACCACTGTATAGTCTTTAGCTGTTAGAGGCGCTTGCTGATATTTCCAATTCCATTGAGACGCACACACGCGCGAATTCCTTTGTCCACACGAGACGCACATTCTTACCCCCCCCACACACACACATGTACACACATACACAGCTTACTCTTAACACACGTACACACACACACACACACACACACATAATCACAGACACATACACAAACCCATAGTTGTACATTTTCTGTGTGACTGTCGTAATAGATTTGTGAGTGCCAGATGTTAACCTTTTTTCTTTTCTTTTTTACTCTTTAGCTTTCCCAGTGGAAACTCAAACGGGTCATACTGTAATACAAGGTGAGTTGTACTGCATGCAAGGCAAAGCATGCTTATGTGACTTATTAGAAATGCTAAAATCCCTTTTATCTTTTGACTTGTAGCTTCTCGTGATGAGTGCAAAGAACACAATTACACGACCCAAACGGAGGAGGAAGAGGACGGAGGCAAAGAAATTCCATCTAAGAGGAAGAAGATCAAAAGAACATATGACGGTTTTGTTCCTGGTAAGTTAACTACTGAACTGAAAACATTTAAATTGGTAGGTTAATTCATACTAGCACAGTGCCTGTGGACCTGGGGTGATTGTTCAGCGCTCTCTCTCTCTCTCTCTCTTTCTCTCTCTCTAGAAGCAGATCTGTCAGATTACCTGGAAGAGGAGGATGAGACATCAAAAAGCACATCTGGAGGTTAGAAGTAGAAAGAGCATTTACCTCGAAATTACTATGGTTTTCTTACCTCCAAAAGTGATATCACATTGTCTCACTGAGACATATTATCCTACCTCAAATCAATGACTCATCCCTACCACCTGGCTGCTGTTATTCCAGCATTTCTGACTGTGCTACGCCTCTGTGCCTTCAATGTATATCATACGTTTCAGCCTTTTGTCTCTTAGTCGCTTACTGCCATCTAGCAGTAAACAATTACTGAACGCAGCTTTAAGTACTACCAACTTAAGAGTTAAATGTAATGACTTATGTACTTATGATTTTCTTTTTATATTGATGTTTAGGCATACAAGACATGTTACCTTTCCCCACGCCACCCAGTGAGGTGAGGCCCACACAGAAAGGCGAGTTGTTGCTGTTGTTCAAGTAATGCTCGACAAGCTCCTATCTGAGGTTTCACACCGTTATCATGGTCTTGTTTTTCAGTGTCTTTCTAACATGACATTTGTTGTATTTCAGGCTGTGAATTTGTGACACCAGGACGCTCTGCTACACAGAGACACTCCGGGACACCAAGCTGCTCCGATACATCCAGACGCTCAGAGACACCCAGACGCTCTGTTACACCCAGACGCTCAGAGACACCAAGACGCTCTCTTACACCCAGATGCTCTCTTACACCAAGACGCTCTCTTACACCCAGACGCTCAGAGACACCAAGACGCTCTCTTACACCCAGACGCTCTCTTACACCAAGACGCTCTCTTACACCCAGACGCTCAGAGACACCAAGACGCTCTGTTACATCGGGACCGTCCAATGCAGAAAGACGTTCTGACGCACCCAGATATGGTAAGATACTGGGCTTAGCTTGACGTTTTATTACAGAGAAGTATATTAGTCTGTTCAGTTGTTCAATATGTGATATATATTTTTATTTTAGTTTTTGTAGAGCTCTAAGTGTACTATTTCATAATGGTTGCAGTTCCAGACAGTGGCTGGCTCTCTCTCTCTCTCACTCACTCTCTTCCCCTCTCTCTCCCACTAACTGTTTTTGAGGAATTTATCTAATATAGGTTAGTAGTGTTCAATTCCAATAAATGACGTTGCTTTGTCCTCTACAATTCTAAATAGTTCCCCATTGCTTCTTTTTGATTTAGCCTAAATTCAGCTTAAATGTTTGTTTGATTGTTTCAGAACGGTGGCTTTCAGAAAGGGTAGACGACCTGGAAGACGACCATGCCAGTAAGTACAAAATTGACTTAACTTGGATGATGCACTGGTATTTAGGCCTACTGTCACTAAATATTAGTCTTCATGTCCAATTTTCAGAATTTAAGTGTGTTATGGAGAAGCTGGTTGCTATTCATGAGGAGGTCCGCCGCATGGGGAGAGCAGAGCCACACGCCTCGGTTTGTCATATCATCAACAGAATGGAAGAGATGGAGCAGTTCAACAACCTGGAGGAGGGGCTACAACGTGAGGAAGAGAAGAAACTGATGGTGACATTTGATTTACATTACATCAATTTCAGGACAATGACTACCAGGGGAAAAACTCGATTTTTGTGCAATATTTTGGAATATTCTGTGGTATATATTCTGTGGTATTTTGTATTTTTTGTATTTTTTTTAATATTCTGTGGTATTTTGTATTTTTTGTATTTTTACCAGGGGAAAAACTCGATTTTTGTGCAATATTTTGGAATATTCTGTGGTATATATTCTGTGGTAATTTGTATTTTTTGTATTTTTTTTTATATTCTGTGGGTTTTTGTATTTTTACCAGGGGAAAAACTCGATTTTTGTGCAATATTTTTGAATATTCTGTGGTATTTTGCAATATTAGATAGATACTTTATTAATCCCCATGGGGAAATTGTGTAAAATAAGGAAAGCGGAAAAACTCGATTTTTGTGCAATATTTTGGAATATTCTGTGGTATATATTCTGTGGTAATTTGTATTTTTTGTATTTTTTTTTTTATTCTGTGGTTTTTTGTATTTTTACCAGGGGAAAAACTCGATTTTTGTGCAATATTAGATAGATACTTTATTAATCCCCGTGGGGAAATTGTGTAAAATAAGGAAAGCTTCCTGAATGTGCGTGTCATCCTTGCACGCGCAGGGGCCATGCTGGTCTCTATCACTCCAATGTTAGTAAGTATTGTTCTGCCTTGGGAGCAGTTCTTTCTGAACGTATTCAATGCATTTTTTTTTATGCTTAATAAAGTACATGTGTATTTAATAAATGGTACTTGTTTTTCTTATGCCAATGTAAAATCATGTACATGTATGGCAGATTTGATTCAAGAGTTAGATTTTTTTTTACAGAAATGTTCTAGGTATGGGAGGGAGCATTGTTTTTTTCCCTACATCGTACATAATCAGGTTGGCCAAAAGCAGGACGTCGATCATTTGACCTGAAAACGTATTTTCAACGAACTGAAAACAACGTATTTTCAACGAACTGAAAACCACGTCTTTTCAACGACCTATAAACCATGTCTTTTCAACGACCTGAAAACCACGTCTTTTCAACGACCTAAAAACTACGTCTTTTGACCTTGCAACGTCAACCAAATCCGGATGTAGACTAGACGTAGGGGAAAGTCGTCTTTTAGATGTCTTTTCAACGCAATTTTGCTCACTGGGAAGGTCTAGGCCAGGGGTGCCCAATACGTCGATCGCGATCGACCGGTCGATCGCAAAGGTAGTATGGGTAGATCGCATGGCATTGAAAAAAAAAAAAAAAAAGTTCAACAACAAAAAAAAGTTCGCCTATCATCCATCCTCACTATGGCTTTTGCCACTTGATTGAGTACAGGTAAGCCAGTCTGCGATCTGATCTTTTCACCTAACACACGGTTCACCACGCATGCGCAGTCAACAGCGCCAACTACAAAATACAAAATACCGGCGAGACTAATTAACTAGTTAGCCTTCCAATTTCTACTATTTACTACTAAAGAAAGGGTATACAAATGAGTGGGGAAGCTGGACCAAGTAAGAAACCAATAACGTATAACTTCCATCCAGAATGGGAGGAGGACTTTTACACGATGTGATATTGGAAGTGCGTCTGTCTGATCTGCAGATCTACGATGGCTGTTAGAAGGGAAATGTGGCAAAAGAGCGAAAACGTACAGCTGTAACGATAGCTTCTTATCGCGTCAGTCACGTTCTTGTTAAACACAAGAAGTCATTCAAAGACGGCGAAATTGTGAAAAAAGCGTTTCTCGAGGCTGCAGATTGCCTTTTCGATGACAGATCCACAGTGGCTGATGACACCTTGCAGCCTGCCTACACCTTGCAACCAGCTCCTACAGCCCTGACTACTAGAAACTAGCTGCCTCCTCCCAGTGCCAGGTCTCCCACTAAGGTAGAGAAATGCATTTATTTCCTCCTTTCAAACTAGGGAACTACCTGTTTTGTATCTGGTTTACTTTTCTGTTTGTTGGATCAGTAGTTGGCTATGGTACTGCAGACTGGCTGTCAGTGTGTGAGTGAGAGAAAGTGAGTGTGTGTGTGTGTGTGTGTGTGTGTGTGTGTGTGTGTGTGTGTGTGTGTGTGTGTGTGTGTGTGTGTGTGTGTGTGTGTAAGAGAGTGAGAGAGAGAGAGAGAGAGGGAGAGAGAGAGGGAGGGTTTGTGCTATGGCTCCCTATGCAGACTGGCAAATGTGTGTGTGTGTGTGTGTGTGTGTGTGTGTGTGTGTGTGTGTGTGTGTGTGTGTGTGTGAATGTGTGTGAGCGAGAATAGCAAAGAGGGAGGGTTTGTGATGGTCTTCTCCTGTGGCTGTGTGACAGAGAGAGGGAAAGTGTATTGTGAGTTTACTATGCAGGCTGGGAACTGTGTGTGTGTGTGTGTGTGTGTGTGTGTGTGTGTGTGTGTGTGTGTGTGTGTGTGTGTGTTTGTAGTACGTGCATGTACGTTTGCGATGTTGAAACTAGACTGGTAGATCTTGGCAGACTGGCTACTTGAAAAGTAGATCTTGGTTCCAAAAAGTGTGAGCACCCCTGGTCTAGGCTAACAAAGGAACAACTTTCAAGGCCCCTGGTCCTAGCATAGATTACTTTTTTTTTTACGATGACTGATGGATAGATGATTCACTCACGTACTTACTTACTTACTAGACAAATGTATCTGTTGTAAGTCACTTTGGATGAAGGCGTCTACTAAATGCCAGGAATGTAAAATGGAACGTAAATGAGAAAACGACAAAACCAACTTAGGAGAAGAGCTCAACAGGCTAGAGCACGTGGTAGGCACTTTCAAGAGAGGCCGGCTAGCAATCGGAAGGTCGCTGGTTCGAGGGAGCTGCATGTGCCCTTCATCAAGGCACTTAACCCCTAATTGCTCCAGGGGCGCCGACTATGGCTGACCCTGCGCCTAGAGTAGAAAATACCACATTCCGTCGACCAGCCCCTGGAACAGCGTTTTCCCAACGGAGAATACGACTGCTGGAACGGCAGGAAAGAGCAAGAGCAGAGTTTCCCCCAAACAGCGCTCCGGGCACCTACCCACTGCCGTCCAGCATCTCCACACACCTCACAGCAGGCAGCAGAAACCCCCAAACGACAGAAAACATCCACTAAGGTAATTAGGGAACGCCTGTGGTGTCCAATAGTCTCTGCCACCCTGAGGTGGCTAGACGGAACTGTGACAGTGTGTGTGTGTGTGTGTGTCATAAATAAAGACGTGGATGTTAAGTGTACAGTCTGTGTCCGTTCTCAGTGTGTGGACCGTGTCGTCCTACGGAGTGGGAGGAGGGAGGGAGTGTGAAGGAGGGAGAGAGTGTGAAGGAGGGAGGGAGTGTGAAGGAGGGAGGGAGTAGGAGGGAGGGAGGGAGTGTGAAGGAGGGAGGGAGTAGGAGGGAGGGAGGGAGTGTGAAGGAGGGAGGGAGTGTGAAGGAGGGAGGGAGTGTGAGTTCTGCCTCCTGTCACTCACGCGCTGCTCAGGGCAATGCTGCTGCTGAGTCCACACTTCCTACAGGCAGGTGCTGAGATGACGATTTCAAGCACGAGGTGAGTGAAATACACACATACACACACACATACAGTACACACACACACGCACACACACACGCACGCACACACACGAACAAGCAAACACAGACACATGACATGACCATACACACACACACACAAATGTACACACATGCACACACACCACACACGAACACATAAACACAGACACACAACCACACACACACACACACACATACACGCACATCCTGCCACTAAATGTTTGTGTGGATGTGGATGTGTGTGTGTGTGTGTGTGTGTGTGATGATAGGAAGTGACGGGTCAGATTGGATTCTGTCAGCGCCCACTAGGCCTCAGTATTGGCAGGGTGAAATGAAATCACTCCAACCGCCAGGTCTGACTGGATTTACTGAGATGTCTTTCTGCTTTCATCACATTGATCACGTCAGAGACACAATGGAAGTCTCATTCAGAAAGAGTCTCTGGACTGGCTCTTGTATTTATCCATCCTGATATTGTTGCTAATTGTATTGTAGCTATATATGGCTAGCTTGGAATTGACGTCAAAGCAACAGCTCCACTGCCACACAATGCTAGAGTTTTGGTAGAGTTTTTACTTGAACAAAAAAGTGTCTCACTCAGGAGGCAACAGTGTACTATATGTGTTATAGTGTGTGTGTGTGTGTGTGTGTGTGTGTGTTTTTCAACAGTTGAATGAATCTCAGAGCCTGCCTCCCTCTTCCAGCGGAGGTGCCTTCTGTTCATCCAGCTGTCTGACGCGACACCGCAGCACACAGGACCACCGCAGAACACAGGACCACCGCCGGCCGCTTTCCTCGCCGCGCAGAGAGGCAAACGCTTGTCGACGGGCCACCAGCTACGCTCGGTGTCGCTGCAACACTTTGCGAAGTTCGGGGGGGGTTGACCTCCAAAAGTGTTTCCTAAAAAAATACAAACCCCAGCGATATAGCGATTCCGCTTACCCCTACCGCTCTTGATGAAGTGAATATAACGACTTTCCAACATGTCAATGCATCTTATACTACGCTTGCCCACTGTGGAGAGAAGCATTTACAGTATGTTCAAGCAACAGGGTATCCAGTATGGAACGAACATTAATGTTTTTTTTATGTCACAGACAAATGCAAGTATGTGTCCTGTGTTTATGATGAAGTTTGATTTGATCTGATAACAGCTGTAGTTAAACATCGACACTGGTGTACCACCGTTTCTCTGGTCCCCTGGGAAAGGTTGAAAATTCCGGGCCCTCTCTCCCTCCGAATGCGTCAGTGACTCATTCACAAAGTAAGTACAATTTGAAAGGGTATACTAAATCCCTAACCCAACTAAAGACTGTAGCCGACAGCTATTGATAGTACACTGTACAATGAAAGCGACCCTAGTAAGGTAGTCTTTTGAGAGTGGATTGTATTAATTGGCATGAATAGACCTTTTGAGGTTTTAAGCTCCACATTAAACGTTCTGTCCATGCTGAGAGAGTGTGCCAGACAGCCCCGAGGAGGTTTCATTGCGCAGGCTTCAGGTTTACGGGACAGTATATTCTAAAAACAGATCCACTTGTTGTTGATTAGTAGGCTATGCCGCTTTGAGAAAAACTGCAACGTTGGAATTTCCAACTTTGCTGAACAAGTGAACACATTCTTGGAGCCAACCAACAGCCTAAATGGCAGCATTGCAACACCATGTGTTAGCTAGGAGAAGCATAAAAAGACCTTAGGCTAAACATGAGAAAAATAAGAAAAATAAGGTTTTTTTCTCATTTTATTCTCACTTTATTCTGTAATGTATGGGGGCGTTGTTATAGTATAGTGTTATTTTGTCTCACACCTAATCGCTAGCTATTTCACACCCTGTCTTGTGTAGCTGGTGAAAAACTGCTCATGTTACAGATGAGAGCGAGCGTTTGAATGTTGCCATAATGTGTTGTATAGGCTGTTCATGTTAAACTTAGGAATTAACGTGTTGACACACCATCTGCACGTGTTTCAAGGAGAGGAGCTTAGGTGTGAGATGACATGCCGGCCGCCTTGCGAACATTGAATAATGTTCTTGTTGTTGCTGCTGCTCTGAAGGCCTTAAATGGCTCTTTCCTAATGAGTGGGCCATGCTTCCAGGGCATGGTGACTGATCAACATGCAATCCTAATCTTCCAGGAAGGCTTTGTTGGTCTTTTTTTGTTTTTTCCTTAACCCCTGCCTCTCCCCGGCCCCTCCCAGAATCAGGGACAGCGATGGGGGTTCTCCCCTGGTGGTGGTGGTGGTGGTGGTGGTGGTGGTGGTGGTGGAGGTGAGTGGTGGTGGTGGTGGTGGTGGTGGAGGTGGAGGTGTGGTGGTGGTGGTGGTGGTGGTGGTGGTGGTGGTGAGTGGTGGTGGTGAGTGGTGGTGGTGGTGGTGGTGGTGAGTGGTGGTGGTGGTGGTGAGTGGTGGTGGTGGTGGTGGTGGAGGTGGAGGTGTGGTGGTGGTGGTGGTGGTGGTGGTGGTGGTGGTGATGGTGGTGGTGATGAGTGGTGGTGGTGGTGGTGGTGGTGGTGGTGGTGAGTGGGCGACTCTGTGAATCTGGAGAGTGGTTCCAGTGCTGTCCCCTTCACCTGGTCCAAGAACCAGGTCTCTTTAACCTGATCCAAGAACAGCCAGATGTCTGCCTTCATAGTAGACACATACTGACGACTATACTGTCTACATCGCTCAAGTTCAGCAACATTTCCCTGATGTCTTAAGCCAAGAAAGGACTAATTAATTAAGTCTACCAATTGTGTCCTAACCACGCATGCCAGTGAGTCAATCAAGTGAAAACCCAGTGAAATGAACATCACTATGCCGGCTTTATGATGATAATTATCCTGCATTAACGTGATAAATGTCTCATGTCATGTTTTTGAAATAATACAAGATCATTTCAGTATCATATATTAACCAGATAATATCTTGTATTAACAGATGTTTTCCTATTTAATACAAGATAATGTACCCAGTGAATATAAATCACTACTAAGTAGGCTGTATGATTAGGTGTTTTAATGATCTCGCATTCACCTTGTATTGATAAAAACAACAGGATGGCTTGGCGGCACTAAGCAACTGTAAAAAGTATGTATTTGGTTTGACCAAGACCACTGCTTTACTGGCCTGGGAGGCAAACCAAATACACACTTCTACATACTCAACCCAAGAGCAAAGACACCACAGTCAGACAACACCAGACTACAAGGATGGTTGTCAACAGGGATTTTTGTCTGTGGTGTCTTTGCTCTCCAGGTTGAGCGACTGCTTCAAGGTTCCTCCAGGTTGCATTTGTAGGGACACTACAATGTTCAGTCATGTCCAAGCATTAAGGCATCATTTCATCATAACGCATAATGTAATTGGATATGTTAATATCTTCTCCTTATGAATTTGGGGTCAAACTCAAACTTGCTCACATGTCCTCACTGAATCTTGATGAATATATTCCACTAACAATAAGACAAAATGCAAATTTATTCATCCAATCCACCAGATGAATACAGTAAATGTCTCACTCACGGCCAAAACACGAGCCATCGTGGACAGCACTTATATAGCGCCGTTATCAAAGCGCTTTACAATGGCCTCTCATTCACCCATTCACACACACATTCACACACCGATGGCGGCAAGCTTCCATGCAAGGCGCCGGCCCGCTCACTGGGAGCAATTTGGGGTTCAGTGTCTTGCCCAAGGACACTTCGACATGTGGCCAGCTGGGGCTCGAACTGCCGATCTACCGACCTTGCGATCATTAGACGGCAGCTCTACCTCCTACGCCACAGCCGCCCCATGGTCAGACAGCGTGTGTGTCACCGTCAGCAGTTCCATCATGAGGACCCTGGCTTCATCTCAACCAGATCCACGGCTGCTCCCAGTGTCTGACCACAGACTGGGACTCTGGTCCACACTCAACTGTCTGGTAACTCCTTCCCAAGGAGCACCCCGCCCCATCTCCCTGCCTTCACCGCCACGCCCCCCCCCCCCCCCCCCCCCCCCCCCCGCGCGCTGCTATGTCTCGTGTTAAACTGTTTCCTCTATGTTCCTCCATGCTATGACGAGAGCAAGATGGCCGCGCCTCTGTTCAGAAGCTTAGTCGCCTTGGCTCTCCCTTCTGTTTGCCATTGTCTAATCATTGATGTTTCCAATTATATGTAAAGCACCCTGTGCATTCGTGCTGAGAAGGGTGCTATATAAATAAAGTTTTACTTACTTACTTACAAGCAATTATGGTCAGAGTCAAAAGTAGCCCGGCTGAAAAGGTTTTCAGTCATGACTATTCAACAAAACAACAAATCCATGAACGATTAAGAATGAGTTTCTTTCCAAATGTCTTGGTCACATGATTGTACGACTAGCAAAGGAATTTAGGAGTTGAGTGTGTAGTATTTATTCACTTTGGCAATGACGTAAACTATCATAGAAGATTGGTCAGCTAGCCAACTGGCGTAGCCAGTCCATTTAAGAATAAATAAAGCTTGTACAAAACAGTGCATGAACTGGAAGTACCTCGACAAGTAGCCAGTTAGTTCTAACTGAGTTTTGACAGTTTGTAAAGTATGTTGTAATGACACTGAAAGCAGGTGGACTGAGTTTCTGGTGTGACGGCACCATGTCCGCAGATTCAGAAAATCTCTTAAAATCAAGAATTGTCGCAGGATTTCTAAGACGGGTAGTTTAGATGAAGCAGTGTCACACTAGAATGATGATACCTGATTAAGACAATGCTACTGGCTCCTCTATACTGAGGTCCTGGGTTCAGGTCTCAGGTTTTACAACTGACTGTAGGAGTGAGAGCCTGGGGTTGGTTCTGACCTTCAGTTGTACCTCCAGCCCTCCACATTACACATCATATTTAATAATAATCTATGGCAACTATGGCAGAGTGGCAGTGTCATCCCCTTTCTCCTCAGTCCCACAGGCTCCTCAGAACAGCTTGGGAAATTACTATCATTTGTCAACTGAGTGCGAACACAATATGACGTGTAAATCAGTGGTTGTTAATACAACTGTGGTGATCCTGGCTCACAAATGTGCACTTCAAGTAGTAAATCTGTTTGGAGTAATGGACAGAGAGGCTGCCTGAACAACACATGGTCAGTGTTCAAGCCCTGACATTGCAGATTGTTGTATTATTTAATCTATATTTTCTATCTATTTAATCTATTTATTTTTTGTACATTTGGGGTTTACATTCAAACACCAGATCTTTCAAAACATGTGTTTTGAGTCACTTTCTTCTAGGTTATTTACCTGCTCATTTTTACAGTAGCACCTTCAGATGATACGGGTCAGCAAAGATTCCAGCCACCCCAACCACAGTCTGTTAGACCCCAGCCACCCCAACCACAGTCTGTTAGACCCCAGCCACCCCAACCACAGTCTGTTAGACCCCAGCCACCCCAGCCACAGTCTGTTAGACCCCAGCCACCCCAACCACAGTCTGTTAGACCCCAGCCACCCCAACCACAGTCTGTTAGACCCCAGCCTCCCCAACCACAGTCTGTTCGACCCCAGCCCCCCCAACCACAGTCTGTTAGACCTCAGCCCCCCCAACCACAGTCTGTTAGACCCCAGCCACCCCAACCACAGTCTGTTAGACCCCAGCCCCCCCAACCAAAGTCTGTTAGACCTCAGCCCCCCCAACCGCAGACTGTTAGACCTCAGCCCCCCCAACCGCAGTCTGTTAGACCCCAGCCCCCCCAACCGCAGTCTGTTAGACCCCAGCCCCCCCAACTACAGTCTGTTAGACCCCAGCCACCCCAACCACAGTCTGTTAGACCCCAGCCCCCCCAACCACAGCCTGTTAGACCCCAGCCACCCCAACCACAGCCTGTTAGACCCCAGCCACCCCAACCACAGCCTGTTAGACCCCAGCCACCCCAACCACAGTCTGTTAGACCCCAGCCACCCCAACCACAGTCTGTTAGACCCCAGCCACCCCAACCACAGTCTGTTAGACCCCAGCCACCCCAACCACAGTCTGTTAGACCCCAGCCACCCCAACTACAGTCTGTTAGACCCCAGCCACCCCAACCACAGTCTGTTTGAACCGATGTCGTCCAAAAGGCGTAGTCTCTTCCGTAGCCTCAAGGCCAAAACTCAGAGGCTAACCAACAGCTACTTCCCCCAGGCGATCAGGCTCATGAACAAGCCTACTGTAGACAACTGACTATCATCCACAAGGACATCCCATGCATACGGACTACCTGAGCTTAAGCTCACAGTTGCCCTTTACTACTGTCGTCTATGTCCTGTACTATTGACACTTGTCCTATTGCCTTATTGTCTTGTGTTGCAATATCAGGAACCGAAGCCTACGAATTGTATTCTCTTGTGTAATATGACGTAACAATAAACTTGAAACTTGGATGTCTCTTCGAGCTGAGTTAAAGCTACAGACTCACAATTGTTTTAAAAAATGGCCAAGAATAGTGTTCAGTATATCTGCGCCTTTTTGCAGTCACATAGTACCGATTCTTAGCCTTGCAGCATAGTAGTTGGTTGGGGTTTGTTTTTTGTTTGCTTTGAGGTTTATTTTGGAGTTTAGTCGTAACCCAGTGACAGGGGGGCCCCGTAACAGCTTGGGGTTGTCAGACCATGACAGGAAAGCACCAACGAGATGGAGGTAGAGTATGATGATGGATGCTTATGAGAGAAGGGAGCCATAAGCAAGGGACCAGGGGGGGGGGAGAGAGAGAGAGACTGAGATATAGAGAGACAAACAGAGAGAGAGAGAGACAAACAGAGAGAGAGAGAGACAAACAGACAGAGAGAGAGAGAGAGACTGAGATATAGAGAGAGACAACCAGAGAGAGAGAGAGAGAGAGAGAGAGAGAGAGAGAGAGAGGGACTTCTGGCGTTCACAGTCACCACACACAGAAGCCCAGATGGCTGGCACCTCTGCTGTGAGTCAGTGAAGAGTCACTGAGGACTCAATCATTTGTCACCTTGAGGAGCTGAACAGCCAGGTAGGCTGAACACGTCGCTGGGCTGGGATCTCAGTCCAGATTACACTACATTATTGGCTTAGCAGCAAGTCCTTATGATGAGGCACTGCGAGGATTACATTATTTACCATGCCATCCACCCAGAGAGGGGCGGCGATATGCAGAGTGATGCAACCTGTCAAGGGCACCGTGCTCCATGCTCAAACTCAAAACCAGCGAGCTTCCAGATAAATAGTTCCCTGCTCTTGTGTTTTCCATCACCTCTTAAGTTTCCAATGTCATATATACTGTAGCAGCGAAAACAAAACACGCTCCTTTCTTGAAGATTATCGGCCCACTTTCAAATGCCCCAAAGGTGTTTGGCACAAACAGACAGGCCGTCAATAAGACTAATGCTCACTGATACGGTAGAGACAATTTAAATCAAATAATTAGGCACACACTTTTGTTTGCAACTGCCTCTGTTTTCAGACACTGTTTTTCCTCCTTCGAGACATTCCCTGCAAGCTCGCCTCATGACGCCATTTTGTCATAATAGTCAGAGAGAGAGAGAGAGTGTGAGAGAGAGAGAGAGAGAGAGAGAGAGAGAGAGAGAGAGAGAGAGAGAGAGAGAGAGAGAGAGAGAGAGAGAGAGAGAGGCGAGTGATTGCCTAGCGGAGCCGCTAACAAGCTAATCAGGTTTGGCATCTGCTGTTCGTCTGCTTGAGGGGGGAGTCACCGTACACCATGGGCGCGGGGCACACGTCTGTTTATCCATTAAGCTAATTGAGGCAATCTGTACGTTCGTTTTGCACCAGGATGTTTCCAGGAAAGCGGGCGGTGTCAGCAGGTCAGTTGGTGAGGTCTGAGATTGTTGGTTAATGGTTACCCCGTTTGGGGTAAATTGAGCCCTGTGGGAGCTAAATGTGACATTCTGTGTAACCTGTTGTCCTCTTTGATATGAGAAACATATTTATTTTCTTTTTTCTTTGTTAATGAGTTTATGTTGCATGTCGTTATGAGCAGACTTGAAGGCTCTTTGTGTGGCCTTGTCGAACGAACAAGCCGAACATAACTGCCACTTTATTATAATCACCAGTTCAACACTAATGGTCCCCAATAAGCCACCAGGCACTGTGGTTCTTGTACCTTAATGAAGGCCATAAACCTAGCATGCAGAACCCGACCTGGGTCAAAAACTGTATTTGAAACACTTTCAAGTATTTTGTTGAGCTTGCCTGGAGTGCCAGACGGATGGGGTTTGCACTTTTGGAACTATTCCATCGTTACATCCTACAATGCTACCAACTTAATGATTAAAACATTTTTAAAATAAAATAATAATAATATATGTAATATATACAGTATATATGATATATCTAAGCCTACGTCTGTTGAGAACCAAGCCTTGTGGTATGGACACCAGCCTGTTGTGGTCAGCCACCTCATGTTAAGTGGCCTGACTGGCTGTGTGACATCTGCTTACTGACAAGCCCATTTGTCCCCATCACCTGATGAAGGTAGTCAACTACACGGCAGGGACAACTGTCTCACTGTGCTGTGGCTAGGTGACTGTCTCACTGTCCTGTGGCTAGGTGACTGTCTCACTGTGCTGTGGCTATAGGTGACTGTCTCACTGTCCTGTGGCTAGGTGACTGTCTCACTGTGCTGTGGCTAGGTGACTGTCTCACTGTCCTGTGGCTAGGTGACTGTCTCACTGTCCTGTGGCTAGGTAACTGTCTCACTGTCCTGTGGCTAGGTGACTGTCTCACTGTCCTGTGGCTAGGTGACTGTCTCACTGTCCTGTGGCTAGGTGACTGTCTCACTGTCCTGTGGCTAGGTGACTGTCTCACTGTCCTGTGGCTAGGTGACTGTCTCACTGTGCTGTGGCTAGGTGACTGTCTCACTGTCCTGTGGCTAGGTGACTGTCTCACTGTCCTGTGGCTAGGTGACTGTCTCACTGTGCTGTGGCTAGGTGACTGTCTCACTGTCCTGTGGCTAGGTGACTGTCTCACTGTGCTGTGGCTAAGTGCCTGTCTCACTGTCCTGTGGCTAAGTGCCTGTCTCACTGTCCTGTGGCTAGGTGACTGTCTCACTGTCCTGTGGCTAGGTGACTGTCTCACTGTCCTGTGGCTAGGTGACTGTCTCACTGTCCTGTGGCTAGGTGACTGTCTCCCTGTCCTGTGGCTAGGTGACTGTCTCACTGTCCTGTGGCTAAGTGACTGTCTCACTGTCCTGTGGCTAGGTGACTGTCTCACTGTGCTGTCCTGTGGCTAGATGACTATCTCACTGTCCTGTGGCTAGGTGACTGTCTCACTGTGCTGTGGCTAGGTGACTGTCTCACTGTCCTGTGGCTAGGTGACTGTCTCACTGTCCTGTGGCTAGGTGACTGTCTCACTGTGCTGTCCTGTGGCTAGGTGACTGTCTCACTGTGCTGAGGCTAGGTGACTGTCTCACTGTGCTGTGGCTAGGTGACTGTCTCACTGTCCTGTGGCTAGGTGACTGTCTCACTGTCCTGTGGCTAGGTGACTGTCTCACTGTCCTGTGGCTAAGTGACTGTCTCACTGTCCTGTGGCTAAGTGACTGTCTCACTGTCCTGTGGCTAGGTGACTGTCTCACTGTCCTGTGGCTAGGTGACTGTCTCACTGTCCTGTGGCTAGGTGACTGTCTCACTGTCCTGTGGCTAGGTGACTGTCTCACTGTGCTGTGGCTAGGTGACTGTCTCACTGTCCTGTGGCTAAGTGACTGTCTCACTGTCCTGTGGCTAGGTGACTGTCTCACTGTCCTGTGGCTAGGTGACTGTCTCACTGTCCTGTGGCTAGGTGACTGTCTCACTGTGCTGTGGCTAGGTGACTGTCTCACTGTCCTGTGGCTAGGTGACTGTCTCACTGTCCTGTGGCTAGGTGACTGTCTCACTGTCCTGTGGCTAGATGACTGTCTCACTGTCCTGTGGCTAGGTGACTGTCTCACTGTGCTGTGGTTAGGTGACTGTCTCACTGTCCTGTGGTTAGGTGACTGTCTCACTGTCCTGTGGCTACGTGACTGTCTCACTGTGCTGTGGCTAGGTGACTGTCTCACTGTCCTGTGGCTAGGTGACTGTCGCACTGTGCTGTGGCTAGGTGACTGTCTCACTGTCCTGTGGCTAGGTGACTGTCTCACTGTGCTGTCCTGTGGCTAGGTGACTGTCTCACTGTCCTGTGGCTAGGTGACTGTCTCACTGTGCTGTGGCTAGGTGACTGTCTCACTGTCCTGTGGCTAGGTGACTGTCTCACTGTCCTGTGGCTAGGTGACTGTCTCACTGTGCTGTGGCTAGGTGACTGTCTCACTGTCCTGTGGCTAGGTGACTGTCTCACTGTGCTGTGGCTAGGTGACTGTCTCACTGTCCTGTGGCTAGGTGACTGTCTCACTGTCCTGTGGCTAGGTGACTGTCTCACTGTCCTGTGGCTAGGTGACTGTCTCACTGTCCTGTGGCTATAGGTGACTGTCTCACTGTCCTGTGGCTAGGTGACTGTCTCACTGTGCTGTGGCTAGGTGACTGTCTCACTGTCCTGTGGCTAGGTGACTGTCTCACTGTCCTGTGGCTAGGTGACTGTCTCACTGTCCTGTGGCTAGGTGACTGTCTCACTGTGCTGTGGCTAGGTGACTGTCTCACTGTCCTGTGGCTAGGTGACTGTCTCACTGTGCTGTCCTGTGGCTAGATGACTGTCTCACTGTCCTGTGGCTAGGTGACGGTCTCACTGTGCTGTCTTGTGGCTAGGTGACTGTCTCACTGTCCTGTGGCTAGGTGACTGTCTCACTGTGCTGTCCTGTGGCTAGGTGACTGTCTCACTGTCCTGTGGCTAGGTGACTGTCTCACTGTCCTGTGGCTAGGTGACTGTCTCACTGTCCTGTGGCTAAGTGACTGTCTCACTGTCCTGTGGCTAGGTGACTGTCTCACTGTCCTGTGGCTAGGTGACTGTCTCACTGTCCTGTGGCTACGTGACTGTCTCACTGTCCTGTGGCTAAGTGACTGTCTCACTGTCCTGTGGCTAGGTGACTGTCTCACTGTCCTGTGGCTAGGTGACTGTCTCACTGTCCTGTGGCTAGGTGACTGTCTCACTGTCCTGTGGCTAGGTGACTGTCTCACTGTGCTGTCCTGTGGCTAGGTGACTGTCTCACTGTCCTGTGGCTAGGTGACTGTCTCACTGTCCTGTGGCTAAGTGACTGTCTCACTGTCCTGTGGCTAGGTGACTGTCTCACTGTCCTGTGGCTAGGTGACTGTCTCACTGTCCTGTGGCTAGGTGACTGTCTCACTGTGCTGTCCTGTGGCTAAGTGACTGTCTTACTGTCCTGTGGCTAGGTGACTGTCTCACTGTGCTGTCCTGTGGCTAGGTGACTGTCTCACTGTGCTGTGGCTAGGTGACTGTCTCACTGTCCTGTGGCTAGGAGACTGTCTCACTGTCCTGTGGCTAGGTGACTGTCTCACTGTCCTGTGGCTAGGTGACTGTCTTACTGTGCTGTGGCTAGGTGACTGTCTCACTGTCCTGTGGCTAGGCGACTGTCTCACTGTCCTGTGGCTAGGTGACTGTCTTACTGTGCTGTGGCTAGGTGACTGTCTCACTGTCCTGTGGCTAGGTGACTGTCTCACTGTCCTGTGGCTAGGTGACTGTCTCACTGTCCTGTGGCTAGGTGACTGTCTCACTGTCCTGTGGCTAGGTGACTGTCTCACTGTGCTGTGGCTAGGTGACTGTCTCACTGTGCTGTGGCTAGGTGACTGTCTCACTGTCCTGTGGCTAGGTGACTGTCTCACTGTCCTGTGGCTAGGAGACTGTCTCACTGTGCTGTGGCTAGGTGACTGTCTCACTGTCCTGTGGCTAGGCGACTGTCTCACTGTCCTGTGGCTAGGTGACTGTCTCACTGTGCTGTGGCTAGGTGACTGTCTCACTGTGCTGTGGCTAGGTGACTGTCTCACTGTCCTGTGGCTAGGTGACTGTCTCACTGTCCTGTGGCTAGGTGACTGTCTCACTGTCCTGTGGCTAGGTGACTGTCTCACTGTGCTGTGGCTAGGTGACTGTCTCACTGTGCTGTGGCTAGGTGACTGTCTCACTGTCCTGTGGCTAGGTGACTGTCTCACTGTGCTGTGGCTAGGTGACTGTCTCACTGTCCTGTGGCTAGGCGACTGTCTCACTGTCCTGTGGCTAGGTGACTGTCTCACTGTCCTGTGGCTAAGTGACTGTCTCACTGTCCTGTGGCTAGGTGACTGTCTCACTGTGCTGTCCTGTGGCTAGGTGACTGTCTCACTGTGCTGTGGCTAGGTAACTGTCTCACTGTCCTGTGGCTAGGTGACTGTCTCACTGTCCTGTGGCTAGGTGACTGTCTCACTGTCCTGTGGCTAGGTGACTGTCTCACTGTGCTGTGGCTAGGTGACTGTCTCACTGTCCTGTGGCTAGGCGACTGTCTCACTGTCCTGTGGCTAGGTGACTGTCTCACTGTCCTGTGGCTAAGTGACTGTCTCACTGTCCTGTGGCTAGGTGACTGTCTCACTGTGCTGTCCTGTGGCTAGGTGACTGTCTCACTGTCCTGTGGCTAGGCGACTGTCTCACTGTCCTGTGGCTAGGTGACTGTCTCACTGTCCTGTGGCTAAGTGACTGTCTCACTGTCCTGTGGCTAAGTGACTGTCTCACTGTCCTGTGGCTAGGTGACTGTCTTACTGTGCTGTGGCTAGGTGACTGTGTCACTGTCCTGTGGCTAGGTGACTGTCTCACTGTCCTGTGGCTAGGTGACTGTCTCACTGTCCTGTGGCTAGGTGACTGTCTCACTGTCCTGTGGCTAGGTGACTGTCTCACTGTCCTGTGGCTAGGTGACTGTCTCACTGTCCTGTAGCTAGGTGACTGTCTCACTGTCCTGTGGCTAGGTGACTGTCTCACTGTCTTGTGGCTAGGTGACTGTCTCACTGTCCTGTGGCTAGGTGACTGTCTCACTGTCCTGTGGCTAGGTGACTGTCTCACTGTGCTGTCCTGTGGCTAGGTGACTGTCTCACTGTGCTGTGGCTAGGTGACTGTCTCACTGTCCTGTGGCTAGGTGACTGTCTCACTGTCCTGTGGCTAGGTGACTGTCTCACTGTGCTATGGCTAGGTGACTGTCTCACTGTGCTGTGGCTAGGTGACTGTCTCACTGTCCTGTGGCTAGGTGACTGTCTCACTGTCCTGTGGCTAGGTGACTGTCTCACTGTCCTGTGGTTAGGTGACTGTCTTACTGTGCTGTGGCTAGGTGACTGTCTCACTGTGCTGTGGCTAGGTGACTGTCTCACTGTCCTGTGGCTAGGTGACTGTCTCACTGTGCTGTGGCTAGGTGACTGTCTCACTGTCCTGTGGCTAGGTGACTGTCTCACTGTGCTGTGGCTAGGTGACTGTCTCACTGTGCTGTCCTGTGGCTAGGTGACTGTCTCACTGTCCTGTGGCTAGGTGACTGTCTCACTGTCCTGTGGCTAGGTGACTGTCTCACTGTCCTGTGGCTAGGTGACTGTCTCACTGTCCTGTGGCTAGGTGACTGTCTCACTGTCCTGTGGCTAGGTGACTGTCTCACTGTGCTGTGGCAAGGTGACTGTCGCACTGTCCTGTGGCTAGGTGACTGTCTCACTGTCCTGTGGCTAGGTGACTGTCTCACTGTCCTGTGGCTAGATGACTGTCTCACTGTGCTGTGGCTAGGTGACTGTCTCACTGTCCTGTGGCTAGGTGACTGTCTCACTGTCCTGTGGCTAGGTGACTGTCTCACTGTCCTGTGGCTAGGTGACGGTCTCACTGTGCTGTGGCTAAGTGACTGTCTCACTGTGCTGTCCTGTGGCTAGGTGACTGTCTCACTGTCCTGTGGCTAGGTGACTGTCTCACTGTGCTGTCCTGTGGCTAGGTGACTGTCTCACTGTCCTGTGGCTAGGTGACTGTCTCACTGTGCTGTGGCTAGGTGACTGTCTCACTGTCCTGTGGCTAGGTGACTGTCTTACTGTGCTGTGGCTAGGTGACTGTCTCACTGTGCTGTGGCTAGGTGACTGTCTCACTGTGCTGTGGCTAAGTGACTGTCTCACTGTCCTGTGGCTAGGTGACTGTCTCACTGTCCTGTGGCTAGGTGACTGTCTCACTGTGCTGTGGCTAGGTGACTGTCTCACTGTGCTGTGGCTAGGTGACTGTCTCACTGTCCTGTGGCTAGGTGACTGTCTCGCTGTCCTGTGGCTAGGTGACTGTCTCACTGTCCTGTGGCTAAGTGACTGTCTTACTGTGCTGTGGCTAGGTGACTGTCTCACTGTGCTGTGGCTAGGTGACTGTCTCACTGTGCTGTGGCTAAGTGACTGTCTCACTGTCCTGTGGCTAGGCGACTGTCTCACTGTCCTGTGGCTAGGAGACTGTCTCACTGTCCTGTGGCTAGGTGACTGTCTCACTGTCCTGTGGCTAGGTGACTGTCTCACTGTGCTGTGGCTAGGTGACTGTCTCACTGTCCTGTGGCTAGGTGACTGTCTCACTGTGCTGTCCTGTAGCTAGGCGACTGTCTCACTGTCCTGTGGCTAGGTGACTGTCTCACTGTCCTGTGGCTAGGTGACTGTCTCACTGTCCTGTGGCTAGGTGACTGTCTCACTGTCCTGTGGCTAAGTGACTGTCTCACTGTCCTGTGGCTAGGTGACTGTCTCACTGTGCTGTGGCTAGGTGACTGTCTCACTGTGCTGTGGCTAGGTGACTGTCTCACTGTCCTGTGGCTATAGGTGACTGTCTCCCTGTGCTGTGGCTAGGTGACTGTCTCACTGTGCTGTGGCTAGGTGACTGTCTCACTGTCCTGTGGCTATAGGTGACTGTCTCCCTGTGCTGTGGCTAGGTGACTGTCTCACTGTCCTGTGGCTAGGTGACTGTCTCACTGTCCTGTGGCTAGGTGACTGTCTCACTGTCCTGTGGCTAGGCGACTGTCTCACTGTCCTGTGGCTAGGTGACTGTCTCACTGTCCTGTGGCTAGGTGACTGTCTCACTGTGCTGTGGCTAAGTGACTGTCTCACTGTGCTGTCCTGTGGCTAGGTGACTGTCTCACTGTCCTGTGGCTATAGGTGACTGTCTCCCTGTGCTGTGGCTAGGTGACTGTCTCACTGTCCTGTGGCTAGGTGACTGTCTCACTGTGCTGTCCTGTGGCTAGGTGACTGTCTCACTGTGCTGTCCTGTGGCTAGGTGACTGTCTCACTGTGCTGTCCTGTGGCTAGGTGACTGTCTCACTGTCCTGTGGCTAGGTGACTGTCTCACTGTCCTGTGGCTAGGTGACTGTCTCACTGTCCTGTGGCTAGGTGACTGTCTCACTGTCCTGTGGCTAGATGACTGTCTCACTGTGCTGTCCTGTGGCTAGGTGACTGTCTCACTGTCCTGTGGCTATAGGTGACTGTCTCCCTGTGCTGTGGCTAGGTGACTGTCTCACTGTGCTGTGGCTAGGTGACTGTCTCACTGTGCTGTGGCTAGGTGACTGTCTCACTGTGCTGTGGCTAGGTGACTGTCTCACTGTGCTGTGGCTAGGTGACTGTCTCACTGTCCTGTGGCTAGGTGACTGTCTCACTGTCCTGTGGCTAGGTGACTGTCTCACTGTCCTGTGGCTATAGGTGACTGTCTCACTGTCCTGTGGCTAGGTGACTGTCTCACTGTGCAGTCCTGTTGCTAGGTGACTGTCTCACTGTCCTGTGGCTAGGTGACTGTCTCACTGTCCTGTGGCTAGGTGACTGTCTCACTGTCCTGTGGCTAGGTGACTGTCTCACTGTGCTGTGGCTAAGTGACTGTCTCACTGTCCTGTGGCTAAGTGACTGTCTCACTGTGCTGTGCTGTGGCTAGGTGACTGTCTCACTGTGCTGTGCTGTGGCTAGGTGACTGTCTCACTGTGCAGTCCTGTTGCTAGGTGACTGTCTCACTGTCCTGTGGCTAAGTGACTGTCTCACTGTCCTGTGGCTATAGGTGACTGTCTCACTGTCCTGTGGCTAGGTGACTGTCTCACTGTGCTGTGGCTAGGTGACTGTCTCACTGTCCTGTGGCTAGGTGACTGTCTCACTGTCCTGTGGCTAGGTGACTGTCTCACTGTGCTGTCCTGTGGCTAGGTGACTGTCTCACTGTGCTGTGGCTAGGTGACTGTCTCACTGTCCTGTGGCTAGGTGACTGTCTCACTGTCCTGTGGCTATAGGTGACTGTCTCACTGTCCTGTGGCTAGGTGACTGTCTCACTGTGCAGTCCTGTTGCTAGGTGACTGTCTCACTGTGCTGTGGCTAGGTGACTGTCTCACTGTCCTGTGGCTAGGTGACTGTCTCACTGTGCTGTCCTGTGGCTAGGTGACTGTCTCACTGTGCTGTGGCTAGGTGACTGTCTCACTGTCCTGTGGCTAGGTGACTGTCTCACTGTCCTGTGGCTATAGGTGACTGTCTCACTGTCCTGTGGCTAGGTGACTGTCTCACTGTCCTGTGGCTAAGTGACTGTCTCACTGTCCTGTGGCTAGGCGACTGTCTCACTGTCCTGTGGCTAAGTGACTGTCTCACTGTCCTGTGGCTAGGCGACTGTCTCACTGTCCTGTGGCTAGGTGACTGTCTCACTGTGCTGTGGCTAGGTGACTGTCTCCCTGTCCTGTCCTGTGGCTAGGTGACTGTCTCACTGTCCTGTGGCTAGGTGACTGTCTCACTGTCCTGTGGCTAGGCGACTGTCTCACTGTCCTGTGGCTAGGTGACTGTCTCACTGTCCTGTGGCTAAGTGACTGTCTCACTGTCCTGTGGCTAGGTGACTGTCTCACTGTGCTGTCCTGTGGCTAGGTGACTGTCTCACTGTCCTGTGGCTAGGCGACTGTCTCACTGTCCTGTGGCTAGGTGACTGTCTCACTGTCCTGTGGCTAAGTGACTGTCTCACTGTCCTGTGGCTAAGTGACTGTCTCACTGTCCTGTGGCTAGGTGACTGTCTTACTGTGCTGTGGCTAGGTGACTGTGTCACTGTCCTGTGGCTAGGTGACTGTCTCACTGTCCTGTGGCTAGGTGACTGTCTCACTGTCCTGTGGCTAGGTGACTGTCTCACTGTCCTGTGGCTAGGTGACTGTCTCACTGTCCTGTGGCTAGGTGACTGTCTCACTGTCCTGTAGCTAGGTGACTGTCTCACTGTCCTGTGGCTAGGTGACTGTCTCACTGTCTTGTGGCTAGGTGACTGTCTCACTGTCCTGTGGCTAGGTGACTGTCTCACTGTCCTGTGGCTAGGTGACTGTCTCACTGTGCTGTCCTGTGGCTAGGTGACTGTCTCACTGTGCTGTGGCTAGGTGACTGTCTCACTGTCCTGTGGCTAGGTGACTGTCTCACTGTCCTGTGGCTAGGTGACTGTCTCACTGTGCTATGGCTAGGTGACTGTCTCACTGTGCTGTGGCTAGGTGACTGTCTCACTGTCCTGTGGCTAGGTGACTGTCTCACTGTCCTGTGGCTAGGTGACTGTCTCACTGTCCTGTGGTTAGGTGACTGTCTTACTGTGCTGTGGCTAGGTGACTGTCTCACTGTGCTGTGGCTAGGTGACTGTCTCACTGTCCTGTGGCTAGGTGACTGTCTCACTGTGCTGTGGCTAGGTGACTGTCTCACTGTCCTGTGGCTAGGAGACTGTCTCACTGTCCTGTGGCTAGGTGACTGTCTCACTGTGCTGTGGCTAGGTGACTGTCTCACTGTGCTGTCCTGTGGCTAGGTGACTGTCTCACTGTCCTGTGGCTAGGTGACTGTCTCACTGTCCTGTGGCTAGGTGACTGTCTCACTGTCCTGTGGCTAGGTGACTGTCTCACTGTCCTGTGGCTAGGTGACTGTCTCACTGTCCTGTGGCTAGGTGACTGTCTCACTGTGCTGTGGCAAGGTGACTGTCGCACTGTCCTGTGGCTAGGTGACTGTCTCACTGTCCTGTGGCTAGGTGACTGTCTCACTGTCCTGTGGCTAGATGACTGTCTCACTGTGCTGTGGCTAGGTGACTGTCTCACTGTCCTGTGGCTAGGTGACTGTCTCACTGTCCTGTGGCTAGGTGACTGTCTCACTGTCCTGTGGCTAGGTGACGGTCTCACTGTGCTGTGGCTAAGTGACTGTCTCACTGTGCTGTCCTGTGGCTAGGTGACTGTCTCACTGTCCTGTGGCTAGGTGACTGTCTCACTGTGCTGTCCTGTGGCTAGGTGACTGTCTCACTGTCCTGTGGCTAGGTGACTGTCTCACTGTGCTGTGGCTAGGTGACTGTCTCACTGTCCTGTGGCTAGGTGACTGTCTTACTGTGCTGTGGCTAGGTGACTGTCTCACTGTGCTGTGGCTAGGTGACTGTCTCACTGTGCTGTGGCTAAGTGACTGTCTCACTGTCCTGTGGCTAGGTGACTGTCTCACTGTCCTGTGGCTAGGTGACTGTCTCACTGTGCTGTGGCTAGGTGACTGTCTCACTGTGCTGTGGCTAGGTGACTGTCTCACTGTCCTGTGGCTAGGTGACTGTCTCGCTGTCCTGTGGCTAGGTGACTGTCTCACTGTCCTGTGGCTAAGTGACTGTCTTACTGTGCTGTGGCTAGGTGACTGTCTCACTGTGCTGTGGCTAGGTGACTGTCTCACTGTGCTGTGGCTAAGTGACTGTCTCACTGTCCTGTGGCTAGGCGACTGTCTCACTGTCCTGTGGCTAGGAGACTGTCTCACTGTCCTGTGGCTAGGTGACTGTCTCACTGTCCTGTGGCTAGGTGACTGTCTCACTGTGCTGTGGCTAGGTGACTGTCTCACTGTCCTGTGGCTAGGTGACTGTCTCACTGTGCTGTCCTGTAGCTAGGCGACTGTCTCACTGTCCTGTGGCTAGGTGACTGTCTCACTGTCCTGTGGCTAGGTGACTGTCTCACTGTCCTGTGGCTAGGTGACTGTCTCACTGTCCTGTGGCTAAGTGACTGTCTCACTGTCCTGTGGCTAGGTGACTGTCTCACTGTGCTGTGGCTAGGTGACTGTCTCACTGTGCTGTGGCTAGGTGACTGTCTCACTGTCCTGTGGCTATAGGTGACTGTCTCCCTGTGCTGTGGCTAGGTGACTGTCTCACTGTGCTGTGGCTAGGTGACTGTCTCACTGTCCTGTGGCTATAGGTGACTGTCTCCCTGTGCTGTGGCTAGGTGACTGTCTCACTGTCCTGTGGCTAGGTGACTGTCTCACTGTCCTGTGGCTAGGTGACTGTCTCACTGTCCTGTGGCTAGGCGACTGTCTCACTGTCCTGTGGCTAGGTGACTGTCTCACTGTCCTGTGGCTAGGTGACTGTCTCACTGTGCTGTGGCTAAGTGACTGTCTCACTGTGCTGTCCTGTGGCTAGGTGACTGTCTCACTGTCCTGTGGCTATAGGTGACTGTCTCCCTGTGCTGTGGCTAGGTGACTGTCTCACTGTCCTGTGGCTAGGTGACTGTCTCACTGTGCTGTCCTGTGGCTAGGTGACTGTCTCACTGTGCTGTCCTGTGGCTAGGTGACTGTCTCACTGTGCTGTCCTGTGGCTAGGTGACTGTCTCACTGTCCTGTGGCTAGGTGACTGTCTCACTGTCCTGTGGCTAGGTGACTGTCTCACTGTCCTGTGGCTAGGTGACTGTCTCACTGTCCTGTGGCTAGATGACTGTCTCACTGTGCTGTCCTGTGGCTAGGTGACTGTCTCACTGTCCTGTGGCTATAGGTGACTGTCTCCCTGTGCTGTGGCTAGGTGACTGTCTCACTGTGCTGTGGCTAGGTGACTGTCTCACTGTGCTGTGGCTAGGTGACTGTCTCACTGTGCTGTGGCTAGGTGACTGTCTCACTGTGCTGTGGCTAGGTGACTGTCTCACTGTCCTGTGGCTAGGTGACTGTCTCACTGTCCTGTGGCTAGGTGACTGTCTCACTGTCCTGTGGCTATAGGTGACTGTCTCACTGTCCTGTGGCTAGGTGACTGTCTCACTGTGCAGTCCTGTTGCTAGGTGACTGTCTCACTGTCCTGTGGCTAGGTGACTGTCTCACTGTCCTGTGGCTAGGTGACTGTCTCACTGTCCTGTGGCTAGGTGACTGTCTCACTGTGCTGTGGCTAAGTGACTGTCTCACTGTCCTGTGGCTAAGTGACTGTCTCACTGTGCTGTGCTGTGGCTAGGTGACTGTCTCACTGTGCTGTGCTGTGGCTAGGTGACTGTCTCACTGTGCAGTCCTGTTGCTAGGTGACTGTCTCACTGTCCTGT
Organism: Nansenia antarctica; assembly: GCF_963989245.1. Classification (NCBI taxonomy): domain Eukaryota; kingdom Metazoa; phylum Chordata; class Actinopteri; order Argentiniformes; family Microstomatidae; genus Nansenia; species Nansenia antarctica. Next base: position 56,219,023 of record NC_137676.1, read on the forward strand.
GGCTAAGTGACTGTCTCACTGTCCTGTGGCTATAGGTGACTGTCTCACTGTCCTGTGGCTAGGTGACTGTCTCACTGTGCTGTGGCTAGGTGACTGTCTCACTGTCCTGTGGCTAGGTGACTGTCTCACTGTCCTGTGGCTAGGTGACTGTCTCACTGTGCTGTCCTGTGGCTAGGTGACTGTCTCACTGTGCTGTGGCTAGGTGACTGTCTCACTGTCCTGTGGCTAGGTGACTGTCTCACTGTCCTGTGGCTATAGGTGACTGTCTCACTGTCCTGTGGCTAGGTGACTGTCTCACTGTGCAGTCCTGTTGCTAGGTGACTGTCTCACTGTGCTGTGGCTAGGTGACTGTCTCACTGTCCTGTGGCTAGGTGACTGTCTCACTGTGCTGTCCTGTGGCTAGGTGACTGTCTCACTGTGCTGTGGCTAGGTGACTGTCTCACTGTCCTGTGGCTAGGTGACTGTCTCACTGTCCTGTGGCTATAGGTGACTGTCTCACTGTCCTGTGGCTAGGTGACTGTCTCACTGTCCTGTGGCTAAGTGACTGTCTCACTGTCCTGTGGCTAGGCGACTGTCTCACTGTCCTGTGGCTAAGTGACTGTCTCACTGTCCTGTGGCTAGGCGACTGTCTCACTGTCCTGTGGCTAGGTGACTGTCTCACTGTGCTGTGGCTAGGTGACTGTCTCCCTGTCCTGTCCTGTGGCTAGGTGACTGTCTCACTGTCCTGTGGCTAGGTGACTGTCTCACTGTCCTGTGGCTATAGGTGACTGTCTCACTGTGCAGTCCTGTTGCTAGGTGACTGTCTCACTGTCCTGTGGCTATAGGTGACTGTCTCACTGTCCTGTGGCTAGGTGACTGTCTCACTGTGCAGTCCTGTTGCTAGGTGACTGTCTCACTGTCCTGTGGCTAGGTGACTGTCTGTTCGGTTCTCAATAGGGTTAAATGCTATATTCTGGTCAGCCCGGTTGTAAATCGGGCCATGCTAACCCATCACTAGTTCAAACAGACCTTAGCAGACTCTAAACAAACAAAGAGACACGGAATTCATCATGATTTTCTTGCGCAGTGAGAGTGAATCCCCAGGTCTCGAAAGACCTCGGATTCAAACTGAACTTTTCCTCTCCTGAGCCAGTATTTATTCCCAAACAGAAAGACAAAAGGGGCAGGCCGAGCACTGCGTGGTTATAAGCAGTTTCATGGGAAAAGCATCTTAACATAAATATTTCTCATGAAAATGTACATCTTAAACATAAACACTCCTAGGACTGCTCAGCTCAAATATAAACATTTTCATGGTAATGTACCTTAACATAAATAGTTCCATGGGCTGCTCTGCCCAACACAAACATTCCCAGCTCAATGTACAGCACTTAGCAAAATCAGATTTACGACAGGGCCCCTCTGACAACACAATGTCAGGAAGGGAAACTACCCAGGCTGGGATAGCAGATAACACATACCTTGTATGGTTTTACCTTGTATGGGCTTAAGAAGCACAACAGTTGAACTCTCAGAACAGAAGTGTAATGCATAGAGTTCATATATTCTTCCAAATGTACTATAACATTATCAAAACACAATTCAAACCTATCACTGTCTCACTGTCCTGTGGCTAGGTGACTGTCTCACTGTCCTGCGGCTAGGTGACTGTCTCACTGTCCTGTGGCTAGGTGACTGTCTCACTGTCCTGTGGCTAGGTGACTGTCTCACTGTCCTGTGGCTAAGTGACTGTCTCACTGTCCTGTGGCTAGGTGACTGTCTCACTGTCCTGTGGCTAGGTGACTGTCTCACTGTGCTGTGGCTAGGTGACTGTCTCACTGTGCTGTGGCTAAGTGACTGTCTCACTATCCTGTGGCTAGGTGACTGTCTCACTGTCCTGTGGCTAGGTGACTGTCTCACTGTCCTGTGGCTATAGGTGACTGTCTCACTGTCCTGTGGCTAGGTGACTGTCTCACTGTGCTGTCCTGTGGCTAGGTGACTGTCTCACTGTCCTGTGGCTAGGTGACTGTCTCACTGTCCTGTGGCTAAGTGACTGTCTCACTGTGCTGTGGCTAAGTGACTGTCTCACTGTCCTGTGGCTAGGTGACTGTCTCACTGTCCTGTGGCTAGGTGACTGTCTCACTGTGCTGTGGCTAGGTGACTGTCTCACTGTCCTGTGGCTAAGTGACTGTCTCACTTTCCTGTGGCTAGGTGACTGTCTCACTGTCCTGTGGCTAGGTGACTGTCTCACTGTCCTGTGGCTAGGTGACTGTCTCACTGTCCTGTGGCTAGGTGACTGTCTCACTGTCCTGTGGCTAGGTGACTGTCTCACTGTGCTGTGGCTAGGTGACTGTCTCACTGTCCTGTGGCTAGGAGACTGTCTCACTGTCCTGTGGCTAAGTGACTGTCTCACTGTGCTGTGGCTAGGTGACTGTCTCACTGTCCTGTGGCTAGGTGACTGTCTCACTGTCCTGTGGCTAAGTGACTGTCTCACTGTCCTGTGGCTAGGTGACTGTCTCACTGTCCTGTGGCTAGGTGACTGTCTCACTGTCCTGTGGCTACGTGACTGTCTCACTGTCCTGTGGCTAAGTGACTGTCTCACTGTCCTGTGGCTAGGTGACTGTCTCACTGTCCTGTGGCTAGGTGACTGTCTCACTGTCCTGTGGCTAGGTGACTGTCTCACTGTCCTGTGGCTAGGTGACTGTCTCACTGTGCTGTCCTGTGGCTAGGTGACTGTCTCACTGTCCTGTGGCTAGGTGACTGTCTCACTGTCCTGTGGCTAAGTGACTGTCTCACTGTCCTGTGGCTAGGTGACTGTCTCACTGTCCTGTGGCTAGGTGACTGTCTCACTGTCCTGTGGCTAGGTGACTGTCTCACTGTGCTGTCCTGTGGCTAAGTGACTGTCTTACTGTCCTGTGGCTAGGTGACTGTCTCACTGTGCTGTCCTGTGGCTAGGTGACTGTCTCACTGTGCTGTGGCTAGGTGACTGTCTCACTGTCCTGTGGCTAGGAGACTGTCTCACTGTCCTGTGGCTAGGTGACTGTCTCACTGTCCTGTGGCTAGGTGACTGTCTTACTGTGCTGTGGCTAGGTGACTGTCTCACTGTCCTGTGGCTAAGTGACTGTCTCACTGTCCTGTGGCTAGGTGACTGTCTTACTGTGCTGTGGCTAGGTGACTGTCTCACTGTCCTGTGGCTAGGTGACTGTCTCACTGTCCTGTGGCTAGGTGACTGTCTCACTGTCCTGTGGCTAGGTGACTGTCTCACTGTCCTGTGGCTAGGTGACTGTCTCACTGTGCTGTGGCTAGGTGACTGTCTCACTGTGCTGTGGCTAGGTGACTGTCTCACTGTCCTGTGGCTAGGTGACTGTCTCACTGTCCTGTGGCTAGGAGACTGTCTCACTGTGCTGTGGCTAGGTGACTGTCTCACTGTCCTGTGGCTAGGCGACTGTCTCACTGTCCTGTGGCTAGGTGACTGTCTCACTGTGCTGTGGCTAGGTGACTGTCTCACTGTGCTGTGGCTAGGTGACTGTCTCACTGTCCTGTGGCTAGGTGACTGTCTCACTGTCCTGTGGCTAGGTGACTGTCTCACTGTCCTGTGGCTAGGTGACTGTCTCACTGTGCTGTGGCTAGGTGACTGTCTCACTGTGCTGTGGCTAGGTGACTGTCTCACTGTCCTGTGGCTAGGTGACTGTCTCACTGTGCTGTGGCTAGGTGACTGTCTCACTGTCCTGTGGCTAGGTGACTGTCTCACTGTCCTGTGGCTAGGTGACTGTCTCACTGTCCTGTGGCTAGGTGACTGTCTCACTGTCCTGTGGCTAGGTGACTGTCTCACTGTGCTGTGGCTAGGTGACTGTCTCACTGTCCTGTGGCTAGGCGACTGTCTCACTGTCCTGTGGCTAGGTGACTGTCTCACTGTCCTGTGGCTAAGTGACTGTCTCACTGTCCTGTGGCTAGGTGACTGTCTCACTGTGCTGTCCTGTGGCTAGGTGACTGTCTCACTGTGCTGTGGCTAGGTAACTGTCTCACTGTCCTGTGGCTAGGTGACTGTCTCACTGTCCTGTGGCTAGGTGACTGTCTCACTGTCCTGTGGCTAGGTGACTGTCTCACTGTGCTGTGGCTAGGTGACTGTCTCACTGTCCTGTGGCTAGGCGACTGTCTCACTGTCCTGTGGCTAGGTGACTGTCTCACTGTCCTGTGGCTAAGTGACTGTCTCACTGTCCTGTGGCTAGGTGACTGTCTCACTGTGCTGTCCTGTGGCTAGGTGACTGTCTCACTGTCCTGTGGCTAGGCGACTGTCTCACTGTCCTGTGGCTAGGTGACTGTCTCACTGTCCTGTGGCTAAGTGACTGTCTCACTGTCCTGTGGCTAAGTGACTGTCTCACTGTCCTGTGGCTAGGTGACTGTCTTACTGTGCTGTGGCTAGGTGACTGTGTCACTGTCCTGTGGCTAGGTGACTGTCTCACTGTCCTGTGGCTAGGTGACTGTCTCACTGTCCTGTGGCTAGGTGACTGTCTCACTGTCCTGTGGCTAGGTGACTGTCTCACTGTCCTGTGGCTAGGTGACTGTCTCACTGTCCTGTAGCTAGGTGACTGTCTCACTGTCCTGTGGCTAGGTGACTGTCTCACTGTCTTGTGGCTAGGTGACTGTCTCACTGTCCTGTGGCTAGGTGACTGTCTCACTGTCCTGTGGCTAGGTGACTGTCTCACTGTGCTGTCCTGTGGCTAGGTGACTGTCTCACTGTGCTGTGGCTAGGTGACTGTCTCACTGTCCTGTGGCTAGGTGACTGTCTCACTGTCCTGTGGCTAGGTGACTGTCTCACTGTGCTATGGCTAGGTGACTGTCTCACTTTGCTGTGGCTAGGTGACTGTCTCACTGTCCTGTGGCTAGGTGACTGTCTCACTGTCCTGTGGCTAGGTGACTGTCTCACTGTCCTGTGGTTAGGTGACTGTCTTACTGTGCTGTGGCTAGGTGACTGTCTCACTGTCCTGTGGCTAGGTGACTGTCTCACTGTGCTGTGGCTAGGTGACTGTCTCACTGTCCTGTGGCTAGGAGACTGTCTCACTGTCCTGTGGCTAGGTGACTGTCTCACTGTGCTGTGGCTAGGTGACTGTCTCACTGTGCTGTCCTGTGGCTAGGTGACTGTCTCACTGTCCTGTGGCTAGGTGACTGTCTCACTGTCCTGTGGCTAGGTGACTGTCTCACTGTCCTGTGGCTAGGAGACTGTCTCACTGTCCTGTGGCTAGGTGACTGTCTCACTGTCCTGTGGCTAGGTGACTGTCTCACTGTCCTGTGGCTAGGTGACTGTCTCACTGTCCTGTGGCTAGGTGACTGTCTCACTGTCCTGTGGCTAGGTGACTGTCTCACTGTCCTGTGGCTAGGTGACTGTCTCACTGTCCTGTGGCTAGGTGACTGTCTCACTGTGCTGTCCTGTGGCTAGGTGACTGTCTCACTGTGCTGTGGCTAGGTGACTGTCTCACTGTGCTGTGGCTAGGTGACTGTCTCACTGTCCTGTGGCTAGGTGACTGTCTCACTGTCCTGTGGCTAGGTGACTGTCTCACTGTGCTGTGACTAGGTGACTGTCTCACTGTCCTGTGGCTAGGTGACTGTCTCACTGTCCTGTGGCTAGGTGACTGTCTCACTGTCCTGTGGCTAGGTGACTGTCTCACTGTGCTGTGGCTAGGTGACTGTCTCACTGTCCTGTGGCTAGGTGACTGTCTCACTGTCCTGTGGCTAGGTGACTGTCTCACTGTGCTGTGGCTAGGTGACTGTCTCACTGTGCTGTGGCTAGGTGACTGTCTCACTGTCCTGTGGCTAGGTGACTGTCTCACTGTCCTGTAGCTAGGTGACTGTCTCACTGTGCTGTGGCTAGATGACTGTCTCACTGTGCTGTGGCTAGGTGACTGTCTCACTGTCCTGTGGCTAGGTGACTGTCTCACTGTGCTGTCCTGTGGCTAGGTGACTGTCTCACTGTGCTGTGGCTAGGTGACTGTCTCACTGTGCTGTGGCTAAGTGACTGTCTCACTGTCCTGTGGCTAGGTGACTGTCTCACTGTCCTGTGGCTAGGTGACTGTCTCACTGTCCTGTGGCTAGGTGACTGTCTCACTGTCCTGTGGCTAGGTGACTGTCGCACTGTGCTGTGGCTAGGTGACTGTCTCACTGTCCTGTGGCTAGGTGACTGTCTCACTGTCCTGTGGCTAGATGACTGTCTCACTGTGCTGTCCTGTGGCTAGGTGACTGTCTCACTGTGCTGTGGCTAGGTGACTGTCTCACTGTGCTGTCCTGTAGCTAGGTGACTGTCTCACTGTCCTGTGGCTAGGTGACTGTCTCACTGTGCTGTGGCTAGGTGACTGTCTCACTGTGCTGTCCTGTAGCTAGGTGACTGTCTCACTGTCTTGTGGCTAGGTGACTGTCTCACTGTGCTGTCCTGTGGCTACGTGACTGTCTCACTGTGCTGTGGCTATAGGTGACTGTCTCACTGTCCTGTGGCTAGGTGACTGTCTCACTGTCCTGTGGCTAGGTGACTGTCTCACTGTGCTGTGGCTAGGTGACTGTCTCACTGTCCTGTGGCTAGGTGACTGTCTCACTGTCCTGTGGCTAGGTGACTGTCTCACTGTCCTGTGGCTAGGTGACTGTCTCACTGTGCTGTGGCTAGGTGACTGTCTCACTGTCCTGTGGCTAGGTGACTGTCTCACTGTCCTGTGGCTAGGTGACTGTCTCACTGTGCTGTGGCTAAGTGACTGTCTCACTGTCCTGTGGCTAGGTGACTGTCTCACTGTCCTGTGGCTAAGTGACTGTCTCACTGTGCTGTGGCTAAGTGACTGTCTCACTGTGCTGTGGCTAGGTGACTGTCGCACTGTGCTGTGGCTAGGTGACTGTCTCACTGTGCTGTGGCTAGGTGACTGTCTCACTGTCCTGTGGCTAGGTGACTGTCTCACTGTGCTGTGGCTAGGTGACTGTCTCACTGTCCTGTGGCTAGGTGACTGTCTCACTGTCCTGTGGCTAGGTGACTGTCTCACTGTCCTGTGGCTAGGTGACTGTCTCACTGTGCTGTGGCTAGGTGACTGTCTCACTGTCCTGTGGCTAGGTGACTGTCTCACTGTCCTGTGGCTAGGTGACTGTCTCACTGTCCTGTGGCTAGGTGACTGTCTCACTGTCCTGTGTCTAGGTGACTGTCTCACTGTCCTGTGGCTAGGTGACTGTCTCACTGTCCTGTGGCTAGGTGACTGTCTCACTGTCCTGTGGCTAGATGACTGTCTCACTGTGCTGTCCTGTGGCTAGGTGACTGTCTCACTGTGCTGTGGCTAGGTGACTGTCTCACTGTGCTGTCCTGTAGCTAGGTGACTGTCTCACTGTCTTGTGGCTAGGTGACTGTCTCACTGTGCTGTGGCTAGGTGACTGTCTCACTGTGCTGTGGCTAGGTGACTGTCTCACTATCCTGTGGCTAGGTGACTGTCTCACTGTGCTGTGGCTAGGTGACTGTCTCACTGTCCTGTGGCTAGGTGACTGTCTCACTGTCCTGTGGCTAGGTGACTGTCTCACTGTCCTGTGTCTAGGTGACTGTCTCACTGTCCTGTGGCTAGGTGACTGTCTCACTGTCCTGTGTCTAGGTGACTGTCTCACTGTCCTGTGGCTAGGTGACTGTCTCACTGTCCTGTGGCTAGGTGACTGTCTCACTGTCCTGTGGCTAGGTGACTGTCTCACTGTCCTGTGGCTAGATGACTGTCTCACTGTGCTGTCCTGTGGCTAGGTGACTGTCTCACTGTGCTGTGGCTAGGTGACTGTCTCACTGTGCTGTCCTGTGGCTAGGTGACTGTCTCACTGTCCTGTGGCTAGGTGACTGTCTCACTGTGCTGTGGCTAGGTGACTGTCTCACTGTGCTGTCCTGTAGCTAGGTGACTGTCTCACTGTCTTGTGGCTAGGTGACTGTCTCACTGTGCTGTGGCTAGGTGACTGTCTCACTGTGCTGTGGCTAGGTGACTGTCTCACTGTGCTGTGGCTAAGTGACTGTCTCACTGTGCTGTGGCTATAGGTGACTGTCTCACTGTCCTGTTGCTAGGTGACTGTCTCACTGTGCTGTGGCTAGGTGACTGTCTCACTGTGCTGTGGCTAGGTGACTGTCTCACTGTCCTGTGGCTAGGTGACTGTCTCACTGTCCTGTGGCTAGGTGACTGTCTCACTGTCCTGTGGCTAGGTGACTGTCTCACTGTCCTGTGGCTAGGTGACTGTCTCACTGTCCTGTGGCTAGGTGACTGTCTCACTGTCCTGTGGCTAGGTGACTGTCTCACTGTCCTGTGGCTAGGAGACTGTCTCACTGTCCTGTGGCTAAGTGACTGTCTCACTGTCCTGTGGCTAGGTGACTGTCTCACTGTCCTGTGGCTAGGTGACTGTCTCACTGTCCTGTGGCTAGGTGACTGTCTTACTGTCCTGTGGCTAGGTGACTGTCTCACTGTCCTGTGGCTAAGTGACTGTCTCACTGTGCTGTGGCTAGGTGACTGTCTCACTGTGCTGTGGTTAGGTGACTGTCTCACTGTGCTGTGGCTAGGTGACTGTCTCACTGTCCTGTGGCTAAGTGACTGTCTCACTGTCCTGTGGCTAGGTGACTGTCTTACTGTCCTGTGGCTAGGTGACTGTCTCACTGTCCTGTGGCTAAGTGACTGTCTCACTGTGCTGTGGCTAGGTGACTGTCTCACTGTCCTGTGGCTAAGTGACTGTCTCACTGTGCTGTGGCTAGGTGACTGTCTCACTGTCCTGTGGCTAGGTGACTGTCTCACTGTCCTGTGGCTAGGTGACTGTCTCACTGTCCTGTGGCTAGGTGACTGTCTCACTGTGCTGTCCTGTGGCTAGGTGACTGTCTCACTGTCCTGTGGCTAAGTGACTGTCTCACTGTGCTGTGGCTAGGTGACTGTCTCACTGTCCTGTGGCTAAGTGACTGTCTCACTGTCCTGTGGCTAGGTGACTGTCTCACTGTCCTGTGGCTAGGTGACTGTCTCACTGTGCTGTGGCTAGGTGACTGTCTCACTGTGCTGTCCTGTAGCTAGGTGACTGTCTCACTGTCCTGTGGCTAAGTGACTGTCTCACTGTGCTGTGGCTAGGTGACTGTCTCACTGTCCTGTGGCTAGGTGACTGTCTCACTGTCCTGTGGCTAGGTGACTGTCTCACTGTGCTGTGGCTAGGTGACTGTCTCACTGTCCTGTGGCTAAGTGACTGTCTCACTGTCATGTGGCTAGGTGACTGTCTCACTGTTCTGTGGCTAGGTGACTGTCTCACTGTGCTGTGGCTAGGTGACTGTCTCACTGTGCTGTCCTGTGGCTAGGTGACTGTCTCACTGTGCTGTGGCTAGGTGACTGTCTCACTGTTCTGTGGCTAGGTGACTGTCTCACTGTCCTGTGGCTAGGTGACTGTCTCACTGTCCTGTGGCTAGGTGACTGTCTCACTGTCCTGTGGCTAGGTGACTGTCTCACTGTGCTGTCCTGTGGCTAGGTGACTGTCTCACTGTCCTGTGGCTAGGTGACTGTCTCACTGTCCTGTGGCTAGGTGACTGTCTCACTGTCCTGTGGCTAGGTGACTGTCTCACTGTCCTGTGGCTAGGTGACTGGCTCACTGTCCTGTGGCTAGGTGACTGTCTCACTGTCCTGTGGCTAGGTGACTGTCTCACTGTCCTGTGGCTAGGTGACTGTCTCACTGTGCTGTGGCTAGGTGACTGTCTCACTGTGCTGTGGCTAGGTGACTGTCTCACTGTGCTGTCCTGTGGCTAGGTGACTGTCTCACTGTGCTGTGGCTAGGTGACTGTCTCACTGTTCTGTGGCTAGGTGACTGTCTCACTGTCCTGTGGCTAGGTGACTGTCTCACTGTCCTGTGGCTAGGTGACTGTCTCACTGTCCTGTGGCTAGGTGACTGTCTCACTGTGCTGTCCTGTGGCTAGGTGACTGTCTCACTGTCCTGTGGCTAGGTGACTGTCTCACTGTCCTGTGGCTAGGTGACTGTCTCACTGTCCTGTGGCTAGGTGACTGTCTCACTGTCCTGTGGCTAGGTGACTGGCTCACTGTCCTGTGGCTAGGTGACTGTCTCACTGTCCTGTGGCTAGGTGACTGTCTCACTGTTCTGTGGCTAGGTGACTGTCTCACTGTCCTGTGGCTAGGTGACTGGCTCACTGTCCTGTGGCTAGGTGACTGTCTCACTGTCCTGTGGCTAGGTGACTGTCTCACTGTTCTGTGGCTAGGTGACTGTCTCACTGTCCTGTGGCTAGGTGACTGTCTCACTGTCCTGTAGCTAGGTGACTGTCTCACTGTTCTGTGGCTAGGTGACTGTCTCACTGTCCTGTGGCTAGGTGACTGTCTCACTGTCCTGTGGCTAAGTGACTGTCTCACTGTGCTGTCCTGTGGCTAAGTGACTGTCTCACTGTGCTGTCCTGTGGCTAAGTGACTGTCTCACTGTGCTGTGGCTAGGTGACTGTCTCACTGTCCTGTGGCTAGGTGACTGTCTCACTGTCCTGTGGCTAGGAGACTGTCTCACTGTCCTGTGGCTAGGTGACTGTCTCACTGTCCTGTGGCTAGGTGACTGTCTCACTGTCCTGTGGCTAAGTGACTGTCTCACTGTCCTGTGGCTAGGTGACTGTCTCACTGTGCTGTCCTGTGGCTAGGTGACTGTCTCACTGTCCTGTGGCTAGGTGACTGTCTCACTGTGCTGTCCTGTGGCTAGGTGACTGTCTCACTGTGCTGTCCTGTGGCTAGGTGACTGTCTCACTGTCCTGTGGCTAGGTGACTGTCTCACTGTGCTGTGGCTAGATGACTGTCTCACTGTCCTGTGGCTAAGTGACTGTCTCACTGTCCTGTGGCTAGGTGACTGTCTCACTGTGCAGTCCTGTTGCTAGGTGACTTTGCCTGCTGTAAAATGACCAGTTCTGTTAAATAAGAGAACCCACAGTAGCTGGCTTGGTTTGACAGCCAGGGTCTCTGTATTGAACAGCACAGCTCAAAAAAGCTAATTAAAATCACACAAATGACAAATAACTGTGGCTACAAGCTGTCGACAAACAGAACCTTGCTGTCGACACACAGAACCTTGCTGTGACGAGCCCAGACCCAAATTGAGAGTAATTGTAGTTAGTATTAATGAAGACTGCACCACTGCAGTATAATTTGTACGCCAGAACCTATTCCGACTGGCCTGAATGACCATTTAGCCATCAAGCTATGGTGGCGATTTCATATTTCTAAACTGTGAAATTCTGATACGACTTATACAGTATATTGCAATGTAAGGTCATGCCCATGTTGTATGCAGCATACAGTACTATATAATAATAGTAGTATGAGTAGGGAGAGATACAATACAAAAATGGACACATCGAATAATCAAGATTCATCTTTTAGCTTGTGCTAGTTTTCAACATCAGTACCTAGTTGGAACACCCCAAGAACGCTTTGTATGGAGGAATGTAAGCAGTGGCGTAGCGGACGGGCCCGCAAGCGACGCACCGCGGGGGGGGCCCAGCCACTAGGGGCCCCCCTAACATTGGATCCAAACATAATTTTTTTTTTTTTTATAATTTAAAAAAAA
>NC_137676.1:56235560-56240560 GCF_963989245.1 Nansenia antarctica
GTAGCTTATATCAGTGTGTAGCTTATATCAGTGTGTAGCTTATACCAGTGTGTAGGATGGCTTATATCAGTGTGTAACTTATATCAGTGTGTAGCTTATATCAATGTGTAGCTTATATCAGTGTGTAGCTTATCAGTGTGTAGGATGGCTTATATCAGTGTGTAACTTATATCAATGTGTAGCTTATATCAATGTGTAGCTTATATCAGTGTGTAGCTTATATCAGTGTGTAGGATGGCTTATATCAGTGTGTAGCTTATATCAATGTGTAGCTTATATCAATGTGTAGCTTATATCAGTGTGTAGCTTATATCAGTGTGTAGGATGGCTTATATCAGTGTGTAGCTTATATCAGTGTGTAGCTTATATCAGTGTGTAGGATGGCTTATATCAATGTGTAACTTATATCAGTGTGTAGCTTATATCAGTGTGTAGCTTATATCAGTGTGTAGGATGGCCATCCCTGTCTTGTAGTAGGGGCCATCATTGGCACCTCTTTATATACAAAGCTATTCTGCAAAAACGTCCATTTCACCTCAACTCCCTTCTCCCTTCTCAGTTCATAGACTAATAATCAGGTGTTGTTTGGCTACCTCTCAAAGTTCCACACACCAGGTAAATCACCCTTTACTTTCTGTGTCCCAAGTACTTGGAACAATCTTCACAACTTACTTAAATTAAATGCACTTGTGTCACCTCATCAGTTTAAAACCTTTATGAAGGATCTGTCAACCGAGGAAGGTATATGTTATAATTGATTATATTGTCTAAATGTACTTTGTAATTAATATGTAATAAATCAATTGTATTAAGTTTGTGATTCTGAATGTATATTTATGACCTGTTTCATGTTTGTAAGCAGGGCTCTCAGTAGGAGCTCCCCAGCCTAAATAAAGATGTAATAATAATGCATAGTTAGAGTAATAACAGGGAGGAGGAAGTTATTACATAGTAATAACATGTACAGTATGGTCATCTAGGTCGAAATTGTTCTCAAATTAATCAGCATATCAACAAAACTTGGCCAACCCTACAGGAGCTGTTGTCAATGCTGTGAAGTTCAAAGATAGAAACGTATTGTTGTCTTATGCATGACTTCTCTTACTTCTCTCTCTTCCTGCTCTCTCTTTTAAGATTAAAAATAGGTTGTTTATAATGAAACACCTCCCATCTCTACACAGTCTAATGCCTCGGGTATGTAGTTTACCTGCTTCAGATGAAACAGCCAGATCCCAGGGTTATGGAGAAACGAACATCCCACCCTACAGTAGGTTCAAATCTCCAGGATAATTGCTTTTCATTTTTTACATAACGCCTAAAAAATATCAACCTGACTGCCTGTCAATGTGCTATCATGTAATACCCCAGACTACGGTAAGAAGAGCACTTGAGTATTGATAGGTGATCATGTATAATTGCTTTTATCTTGTCAAAGTTCCCCACACTTCCATTGAGGTCTTACGATAAACACAGACAATAGGCGTAATAACACCCTCAGCAGAACTACTCATTCATTGGCAGTCATATTTTTCAAGAGCAATCGATCGCCTCTATTTTTGTTGTTTCCATCGTCACGGCGCTCTACAAAACAGCTCTTCAGAAGCTCACTGGTTCCACCTCTTCCATCTACACCCCTGGTTTGGAGTTCAAAGAGAGGAACTGCTTTTAACCGGCCCAGCCCGTGTCCTAGCCCTTGATGTAGTCCAATCACAGGCCTCCTCCTAATCACCCTGAGTGTGTGTAGCTCTTTAGTAGAGGGGGTGGGGGGTGAGGGAGGTATCAAAGTACTCTAAAATTTTCCCCTGGAAAAATAAAGGCGATCAATAGAAAGCTTTTCTCCTTCCTCCTTCTCATAATGACATGGTGTTATTATGTCTAGTTATAATGACATGGTGTTATTATGTCTAGTTATAATGTACATTAACATTCTCCTATTTGATTTGATACCCTATCACAGTAATGCTCTGTTCCATGGTTTCATTAGCAACTGGTACAGAGAGCGGAGGAGGTCGTGGTATGGGACGTTGGTCATTCTGTCTTAAGATTACAGAATGTAGCAATGCAAGAATCTACTGTAAATTGACTGCACTTAATATCTTATATATTATATATCCAAAGTGCTTTACAACGGCCTCTCATTCACCCATTCACCCATTCACACACACATTCACACACCGATGGCGGCAAGCTACCATGCAAGGCACCAGCCCGCTCACTGGGAGCAATTTGGGGTTCAGTGTCTTGCCCAAATACACTTCGAAATGTGGCCAGCCGGGTCTCGAACCGCCAATCTGCCAACCTTGCGATCATTAGACAGCAGCTCTACCTCCTGCGCCAAAGCCGCCCCTGTACATTAGGCTTCCTTCCACGTAATACATATACACATTATGTATAGACGATGTATTGGTGGTAGAAGGGAATACCCCATTATGATCACATAAGTGTTGGGTTGCTGGGTTACGCTGGTCATATACTGTAATTATGTAAGTGCCTCCAAACCATATTCTCTACCTGTGTGTTACATTGAGTTCACATGCAGCTATCCGTCTGCACATTCCTGTATATAAACGAGTTGCTTTTCTGGCTCTGTGGTTGGAGAATATTGCAGGTGCCTTATCTGAGGCCTTTTAGAAAATGTTAAACAGTGCATACTGCAGATAGACAACATATGCATACTATACCTATTTCATAAAAAATATGCTTGGTGAGCCTTAACGCACAAACTAGATTGGTTGTTAGATAGCCTGAAAGGTGCCCAATTCTACTTATTCAATGTGTGGTAATGTTGGAAGGGGACAATAATATAAATTACCATACATATATGTATGCCTATGTAAGTCCACCCCCACTCTGCATGATCGCCCACACTGATCATTGGAAACAACCTTAAGGCCTACAATAATACTACGGTAATAATAACTATACAGTCCTGACAGTGTTTACATAAAAAAGGTATGAAATAATATAAATAAATGCATATAGTCGACTATAAGGCTACACTAAAGTTGCAGGTGATTATGCTTATGGCTAGCGGTCGCAAGAGATAAAGGAGAATTGCCTATTTATTCAGCTGATAAAATGATCGGTCAGGACAGGTTCGTTAAACTGTTACAGCATTTGGAGACACGCAGCAGGTTGAATTCAGTGGCCCACTGTAGGTTTGATGAGTGCTTAGATGATCATAGTTCAACTTGTGGCTACATTTGTTACCTACAACTGATAGTACGGCCATTTGTCAACCATGATTATCAGTTCCGACAATGGACATCTTCATCATCACCAACATTCTGACAAATGACATCTTCATCATCATCATCACCAACATTCTGACAATGGACATCTACATCATCATTACCAACATTCTGACAATGGACATCATCATCGTCACCAACATTCTGACAATGGACATCTTCATCATCATCACCAACATTCTGACAATGCACATCTACATCATCATTACCAACATTCTGACAATGAACATCTTCATAATCCTCATCATCATCACCAACATTCTGATAATGAACATCTTCATCATCCTCATCATCATCACCAACATTCTGACAATGGACATCTTCATCATCATCTACAACATTCTGACAATGGACATCTTCATCTTCATCATCATCGTCACCAACATTCTGACAATGCACATCTACATCATCGTCACCAACATTGCGGTTAAAACTGCAGAGAAATCCCCGTTAGTGTTGCGCACCGCCCTCTAACGGAAGCTTGTTGCAGCCACATGCTGTAATCAACCAATCAGACGCTTCGGTCTACAGGGATTAGCTGTGGGGTTTTAATGATATATTCATAGAGGGGATTAATAATTAACATCCAATTATTCTAGGTCACCTGTGTTATGTGATGCGTACACATACAGTACATGTGTAATACATACGTGTGTGTGTGTGTGTGTGTGTGTGTGTGTGTGTGTGTGTGTGTGTGTGTGTGTGTGTGTGTGGGATGACAGTAGTTAGAAGGCTATGGGGAACTACTTGCTATTCAGCTAAGACGGTGTCTCCCTCAGGGTTCATTTGACGCCCACAACACCCAATATTCTGTTTTGGTTTTGACTTTTCTTTTTTTTATGTTTTTTAAATTAATGATTTGGAGTACTGGACCAAGCAAGTACATTCATGCCAGCCATATTGATTTCCATTGAGATCAGCTGAAGCAATCTTTGCAGTCTGATGAATATGCAAGTGAATCCTAAATGGTAAGAGAGTGCATAGTCACACATTATCCTTCTGCTTCACTCAATAATTAATGACCACAAAACTACATTCTAAATGAGAAGTTATGGCTTGTCAAAAGTTAGACAGGAAATAAGAAATGAGCACCACCACCCATAACTTCACCTTTGTGCTAACAAGGTTTTCCAGCACACAGCTTTGATACTTGCTATAGTGCTCCCTATGGACATGTTTATATTGTGTCCCAGTTGTGCAAGTCAAAAACTAACCAAACTGAATTATACAGCGGTTGTAAGGGTTTTAATCACACCCAAGCCCACATGGTGTTACTAGACCTCTTCATTTAATGATGACCACATGTGGCAGGGCAGCACGTTGTACAGCTGTCACGCCACAGCAGCAGCCTTGCATTCTGTTCTTCACGTACATCGTCTCTGGGCACATGAATGCACTATTTTATAAATGTAATAAAAACGGTATTACCACAGGAACAGCCTGGAAGCACCGCTCTGAGACATCACCTGATTGCAAAAACCCAAAAGTCGCATCTTAATCGGTTGTCCCAAAATTGCTGAAAGTTTCTTAATTTGTATGCAGTTTTTTGCACCGATTTGCAGCGGTTTGCACCGATCCCCAATAATCTACTGCCATGCATGCTTACTATACAATGTCTATAACCATATTTAAATGTTTTTTGTAGGGTTATTAAAGTATATAACATATTTTATAGTTAGGCTACACTGCACCCCCTTTGCATAACATTGCATAAAAATGTCTTTATCTCCGACGGTATTGCCTCCATAC
>NC_137676.1:56245560-56268060 GCF_963989245.1 Nansenia antarctica
CTTCTTTCCATGTTCCACAGGAGGAGACAAAGTAATGTAATTCCCCAGACCCAGATTATGTCTAGAATGTTCTATCGCTTTTCAGTTTGCTTGTAGGCTTAATATGGATCATAAAGCCGACCCCTGGTCTTGATGTTCTATCCAGGGTTGAGGACGGCCATTATTGCAATTTCAACGTAGATCGTGTAACCTAACACAGCTCATCAAACAAAGACTCGTCACATCTTGTTGCATTGTTGAGGCAGAGGCTTAATGTTTGTTCAGTCGATACGCGGGCCATTGGTTCCATGTATTTAAGAGTGGATTTTTACCAAGAGCTACTTAGAGAGAGAGAGAGAGAGAGAGAGAGAGAGAGAGAGAGAGAGAGAGAGAGAGAGAGAGAGAGAGAGAGAGAGAGAGAGCAAAAGGCCAACTGCTGTTTTCATAGCATTCAGTAAAGGATACAGCAACAATTTAATTGCACAATATTGGTGCTGTGATTGATATCACACATTGAAATAACAATTACTGTGGATTAATCTGTGGGACATGCACTATTAGAAACAAGGGTTGTTATGCTCTCCCTGTGGGGGAACCCTTTCAGTTTCCTCTGTAGGAAGGGTTTCTCAGAGCATTCTCCCACAGGGAACAGAGAGGAGGCCCTCAGAGTGCTCTACACAAGATAGTGCTGCCTAGTTATTTTTTTATATATATATACAATTTTATCTTGTGTAGGCTATTCTGTTTTTGTTTAGTTTTTTTCTTGTTTATTGTCCTGCTTCTCTTCTTTTTTTTCTGTACAGTGTCTTCTGTACAGGTGCTTTTAAATCAAATCTTCTATTATTATTATTATTATTATTATTATTATTATTATTATTATTATTCCAGATCTTTCCATACAAGGACCAGTACTCCAGCATCTGTAGGACATTGGTCTAGGCCTTCGTATCCAGCCAGTCGTTCAAGAGCAAGGCTTGCGGTTCATAAAGGAATGTGATGCTTCGTGGCTGGCTAATTAGTCAGTGACAATAGTCAGGTGCCACGTTCTCCCATGATTACCCACGTGAACGTGAAATGAATCCCAATTTGGGGCGTGAAAAATACTTGTGGCATTCACATGGGAGTAATTGGTTTTCATCACACTCCCTCTTCTTCATCTCCATAGATGAATGCATTTTTCTTGCAAATGGATGCGGTTCAGCGAAGGGCTAATTCATGTGTGATTTATGAGAGTTTGGGTTAAAAGGCTGTCTCTCTCTCCTAAGCACCACGCTTAGTGAAGGAGGACATGATTTCTTGACGTGAGTGACATTGACATTTATTTCTGTTTTAATTCTGTTGGGTTTGGTTGTACTTGAGGATGAGGACATGTGTCTGAGAATGTTTATTAAATGAAACACACACACACACACAAACGCACACACAACTGACAGTGTAATTTATAGGCTATTAGTTTTACATTACTCTAATCTTTTGCCATTGTCTTTTTAAACAATTTTTGCTTATATATTGCTGTTTTTTATGTCCTAGGCACCAATGCAGTCAATTTCCTGTATGTGCAAATTCTGATTCTGATATTAAACAGCAAGCGTGGTTCCCCCTCTCCCTCCTCTCACAGCTCACACTGAGAGGGACTTCTAATTCCAGCAGGACTGGTGATCTGCATGCTGTGAAGTCTCAACTCCTCTGACAAATCACATCAGTTAAAAAGCTAGTAGTACAAATATAATATAAAGAAGTTAAAAAGAAACAAGGCAGGAACTTGCCTCCGCACCGGTGAGGGGGTGTTTCATCATGATAATAGCTGGATGTTTGGGACCCAGATGAAGTCACATTGACCCTAATTCAGATCAGCCGCTCTGGCCCAAATTGCTTTGCCAACTGGCCCAGGAACGCACCTTAACTTTGGTCTACTTTTGACAACACACATTTATCTCAGCGCGAGCGAGAATAAATGTGAGTGTCGAAGTCATGCCCTGCAATAATGTGCTCTGCGTTTCAATAGCCTTTTTCTGTTCTTTTCTTGGTTTGTATTACCGTGGCATTAGGTGTCTTCAGCAGGTAGCTTACCGCCTGCTGACTCTGCAGAAACAAGGACAAGACAAAGCCAACAATGTCCAGGCTTGAACCATGGGCTTGGAAGGTCAACCAGACATGTTTATACACACGTGCACGCTGTATGATCAAACCTCCATCAAAGGGATCCTATAGCTGGAGCTGGTTGTCTCCTGGTTGTCTTGAAGAAGGACAAACCAAGCCCCCGCCCCCCCTGCCCCCCTTCCGATCCCTTCCCTCGATGGGCCGACAGGCAAGGGGATCGTCTCCCTTTGAGGTTGAGTGAACTGATTGCGTCTGAAGATGATGTCTAATTGGTTCACCCTGACAGCAACCCTGATTTGAATACTGATGGTTGAAATTAGGGTGTAAAACAGAACATTAACCCTCCAAGCTCCAGGGCCTCATCGCACTGATAACAAAGCCCCGATGCTTACGTACTCCAGCCCTTTGCTACAGTTATGAACATTTGTCACAAAATTGCTTTTTATCTCGTGGCTATGCGCCTTAATGCGTCAGTGAACTCCAAAGACAAATCCGTGGGCTCTTACACTCTACCACGCGAGCCACATTCACATGCAGGCCGTGTGTTGTTTCCTCTCTCTGTCTCTGTCTCTCGTTCACCCTGAGGATAGGATGTGCCATTCACTCATGATGCGTTTGCCTTGTAATACATGTGTTCACTTACAATGTTATTAAAGCCTCATTCCATGTATTCTCACTTGACCAATGACCATTCTTGCTCTAGTCAACCCAAACTCAACAAGTATTTGCACATTTACTGGCTGTTTACTGGCTGTCTTAGTGTCTATGTTGTATTGCTGTGTTGATTGGTCGTGTCCCAGCGCTTATTGTTGTATTATTGTCTTTCCTGACTGTGCATCAGTGCTTATTGCTGTATTGTTGTGTTTGCTTGGCTGTATCCCAGTGTGTTTTGTTGTATTGTATTGTCTTGTGTTGCCTGTCTGCATTTTGTGCTTACTGCTGTATTCTATTCTTGATGTCCGTTAGTGCTTTTGTTGCATTGTTTGTGTTACATGCATGTGTTTAATGCATATTGTTGTTTTGTGGCATCTCATTTAATTGTCGATTTAATTGTGGTTTTAAGTGCTTTGTTTTTAACATGTTTTATCTTTCAGCCCTCCTCCCCTTTCCCCTTATGAGGCAGGCCGGCATTGTAAATAAGAATTTTGTTCTTAATTGTCTCGCCTGGTAAAATAAAGGTAAAATTAAATTAAAATAAAACATATAGGGCCAGTTTCACAGACAAGGCTTAAGCCTAATCCTGGACTAAAAAGCATCTTCAATGGAGATTTTACATTGAAAGTGTGATTTAGTCCAGGACTAGGCTTAAGCCTTGTCTGTGAAACCGGCCCTATAGTGTTAAATGCCTGTATAGCTAGATAATACCAGCACACACACCCTATTCTTTGGTCTTCAGAAACGATCCTGCAGAACATAATCATTTGGAGACTGGGTTGGAGGAAAGGAGGATGATAGGAGATATGGTACTGCACACGTTCCTTTGTTCCATACACACTGTGATATGGAATGTGTCTAGACCGTCAGAACCGCTGTGTTGCTCCTCTCCTCATAACACGTACAGATTGTGTGCTGCCACCGTTTAATTCATACGTTTAGCATGAATATAAGACGCACTATTTCATCATTGAGACATTAGCTCTCATCTGTAAAATGAACAGCGCTTCACACTTGGCCGTCTGTGGCTCCTCTGGGAGAGCATGGCGCTACGCTTAGGTTGTGGATTTGATTCCTGCTGGGACCATATATACTGCATAGTGACAGATGTATGCACTCACTGCAATGTAAGTCGCTTTGGATAAAAGCATCAGCTAAATGGCATATTATGATGATGATTATTATGATTAGTATTATTATTATGATGATGATTAGTAATAGTATGATTATTATTATTATTATTATTATTATTATTATTATTATTATTATTATTATTATTATTATGATTATGATTGTTATATATTACATGTGACAGTGACCAGAAGGGTTGCAGGGAACATGTGCGAGGCGAAATAGTAGAGAATTGTCATGGGATTGACACTATAATAACATGAGGTCACATTTCCATGGAGACAGGAGTCTGATTTGAGCTTATAGAGGGATTGGGATAGGAAAGGAGAATAGCCTACCACATCCAGGACAGGAACATGTAATTTACCTTCTCATTCTGTACTGAGACTGCATGGCTGTTATAATAATAGTAACAACAATAATAATAATAATAATAATAATAATAATAATATTAACAACAATAATAATTATAATAATTGTTGTATTGCCATGCAATCAACTTTTGAGGTTCCAATTGTTGGAATTTGGTGAATTGGGCCGCAACTCAGCAATTGTGAAGTGGCCAAAATCATCATTCAGTGTTTTAAAAAACATTACAACTCAATATAACAGACAACTCTCTCTCTGAAGATTCACAATGACAGTTGAAGAGGCACACATTCTTGTTTAAAGGCTTAGGGGAATCCCCTGTATCTTTGGTAGTAATGTTTTGAAGTGAGCTGGTATTGAGTCAAGTTATGCATACCCATTAAAGTTATTTAGAACTTTATGTTTAAGAAACAATAAATACCATCCAATACCTTGAAACTACTGTTGAAACTAGATTTAGAAATTACTGTGACATGATATTCAGGCAATATCGCCCAGCTCTATGATAAGAGGACATTCAATTAGCCTATAATGTGATGTGGCTTTTGCTCAAAACCATTTTTTTCCCAATTATCTATCCAGTTAAAGTGGCTTTATCTGAATCAAACGACTTTACGACAAGACTATCTGACTCGTAAATCTAGTAGGTTATTTTCTACCCGAGCAGCGGGGTAACAGAGACGTTGGAACTACAGTAAGTCAGAACATTGAACCGTGGCTCTACAAAGCACTCATTATGCTAAATACCCCCCGAGCATTCAAAGGCCTCGCGAACCGCCTCCTCCTCGACGAATCAAAAACCTCAGATACCCTGTAACCTTTCAGCATTACAATCATCCAGCTCCAAAGGTTGCCGCTGGCATTTCATCAAGCGTAATCTCTCTCTCTCTCTCTCTCTCTCTCTCTCTCTCTCTCTCTCTCTCTCTCTCTCTCTCTCTCTCTCTCTCTCTCTCTCTCTCTCTCTCTCTCTCTCTCTATAATCTCTCTGTGTTGAGATTATAGATAAAAGAGTGTGATTCCTGTACTACTGTCATTTATTAGCTACTAGTGTAGTATCTGAAGTAGGCAGGAACTTACAGACGCCAAGCTTTCTAACCACCACACGATGCTATCCCACTGCGACTGCAACAGACCAAATCAATCCGGTCTTGGGCTAGTTTAGAACTAACTGTCCTAACGTAAGTTACTAAGTAAGTATAGTTATCTGGTTTATCTGTACATTGTACAGACTGTTCAGTAGTCCACATATGTCCACACACAACGTGTTTTCCTCTGGTTTATCTGTGTGTAGTGTTTGTGTGCCTAGTGTTGTAGTTTTATATCAAATATATTGAGAATTGAAGGCTGTATCTCTACATTCTGGGAAATCGTAGCTAACAATTTAGTCTGCCCTAGGACAGTGCTAATGACTTGTTGCATACTTACTAAACTCTAGTGCTTCCTGTCACCACATTTGTTTGCCAAGATTAGTGATCTCATAAAAGGGTGTCAACTTTGTATATAAGGGGTGTGCTCAGAGAAGGAGGGGGCTCTGAGGCTCTGAGGCTCTGGACTTTGCAAACTCTAGACTGCTGTCATGTAACTTTATAAATAAAAGGCTTCAAGCTAAGTTGATCAATCTCCTTGTGTTCAATATTCGATATCAATAGAGAAGAAACCAGATTGAATCCACTACACTAGCTTCAAAGACTTTTGGGTGAACCGTCCGTAACCGGGCACCAAAGTGTCATGTTCATTTCTCTCATATGTCACAATGAATGTGTCATATGTCACAATGAATGCAGCTCATCGCCGAGGTGTTAATAGTTCCAGATTGGCTGTGGTCTTTTGAATGTCAAACAACAGGGAACATAATTCAGGGTTTGCCACGCTTTCATCCTTTCATTGTTAGATCTTTTTTTTTGCGGTAGGCCGTCAAGCCTGTGCTAATGGTTCTGATCCACAGTCCAAAAGCAGAAGGTAACAAAAAGAACTAGCCTGAGCAGTGGACAATGTTTTGATGTGGAAAATTAGTTTTGTGTTCAAGGGAGTGGCTAAACTGTGTGCAGTCCCAAAATGGCACTGCCTTCTTCACGCCTGGCACCTGGTTAGTTATCACTGATAACTGAGTAATCTGCACAGGGTACACTGTTGACATTTCTCTATGAAAGCACCAGCAGGACCAGAGACCTGAGACAGGCCTTAACCCTCCAACATGGACCTTCACCAGAGACCTGAGACAGGCCTTAACCCTCCAGCATGGACCTTCACCAGAAGCATCAGAGACCTGAGACAGGCCTTAACCCTCCAGCATGGAGCTTCACCAGCAGCACCAGAGACCTGAGACAGGCCTTAACCCTCCAACATGGACCTTCACCAGAGACCTGAGACAGGCCTTAACCCTCCAACATGGACCTTCACCAGAAGCATCAGAGACCTGAGACAGGCCTTAACCCTCCAACATGGACCTTCACCAGAAGCATCAGAGACCTGAGACAGGCCTTAACCCTCCAACATGGAGCTTCACCAGCAGCACCAGAGTGGCTGGAGTGCGACTCCCCTGAGCCGCTTTCAGACAGCGGTGTCAGTGCATGTCAAGGCCTACTAGCGGCCAGTTAAGTACATACTCCATGATATACTCTGAGACCATATTTCTTCTTGTTCGGTACCAGTGGCGGACTCAGGCTGTAAGGAAAAAAGGGCACCTACTGCACAACATGGGACCCCATCAGTGCACATGGTCAAGTTTAGACCATTGGAAGGGCAGCCAATAGGGCACATCATCTAATTTCACCACTCAAAAGGGCACTTTAGTGCGATGTTTTTCAACTGTGGGGGCACATGGTCAAGTTTAGACCATTGGAGGGGCACCAGTAGGGCACGTCCTCTAATTTTCGCCACTCAAAAGGGCATTTTCGTCACTCAAAAGGGCATTTTCGTCACTCAAAAGGGCATTTTTGCCACTCAAAAGGGCATTTTTGCCACTCAAAAGGGCACTTAAGCGAGACGTTTTTCAACCGTGGGGGCACCAGGAGGGGCGGTTGCTCCCCCTGCCCCCCCCCCATGAGTCCGCCAGTGTTCGGTACACACTATGGACTAATATACTCCTTCTATTCTAGCAATAATGTATACCGCTATCTTCAGTGATAAAAGGCCGTTGACAGAGACTGCGTTTCAGTGATATAAGGCCGTTGACAGAGACTGCGTTTCAGTGATATAATGCCGTTGACAGAGACTGCGTTTCAAGGACGTTGTTCCACCTCCTGGCTGCTCCCGTAGAAAGGAACCAGCTGTGCTTCTACAGAGGGATCAGAGGGTCACAACGGGGCCCTCCAAGGTGGGGTTGAGTGGAGTTGAGCCGTCGGAAACAAAAACTGCTCCTCGCTTTCAAGGATTCTGCCGTCTCTTGCGACCATCTATTATGAGCACGGTACTAATATTTAAATAGGGAAGGAAGAATTGGACCCCTATTTTGTTTCGGAATCGCTCCCCTGAGCTCGTGAGGTGAGTGGTAACAGAGGGGAAATGGAGCATGAGGAAAAAGCCCAACGACTTTTTCAAAATGCGCTCCGGAAAAAAATCCCCCCCCCCCCCCAAGTTCCGCTCTTCGCTCAGCCAGCCACTTCATTCCACTCACACTCACAGTTCCATTCAACGTGCTGGAAAAAAACTAACTAAATGATTTGCATTATTTATTAATTGAACCGGTACTGCTGCTGCTGTGCATTTATGACTAGAACAGAGGGAGTGACACAGAGAGAGAGAGACAGAGAGAGAGAGAGAGAGAGAGAGAGAGAAGGAGTGGGAGAGAGAGAGAGGGAGAGAGAGAGGGAGAGGGAGAGAAGAGAGAAATAGAGAGAAAGAAAGAGAGAGAGAGAGAGAGAGAGAGAGAGAGAGAGAGAGAGAGAGAGAGAGGGAGAGAGGGAGAGAGACCAGTAGGTGACTGCAAGTTATCACACAGCCAAGCCAAGATTATATGTGAAAGAAGTGAAACCCAGCTGTGTCACGGCTAACCCAAGCCTGGCTCGCCCCAAATCAATTGTAAAAAAAAATCTGGCCCCGGGCTGTCCGGGCTGAACTGTAAAACTCTAGCCAGTGAACGGTGCAAACTACCAGACATCCATCAAAGAAATGAGTACGAAATCCTCCCCATCTGTGCCAAGTAGGATGAATGACTGACTGGCAACTGTCCCCCAAGTTGAGGACCTCTGTCACTCTCCTTTGTAATCATATCAATAGCTTTTATGTATTTTATCTCACCTCGTCCAAGGGCTATAGTGTAATATACTTGAACGACTTGACAGTTTTACTTTGAGTCTGACTTTCATTCATTCGGTTACAACAATACAGCGATTACAAGGATTCGGTGGTTCGTCTCGGGGAAAAGTTCTGAAGGACTCTAGTGTCACGCTGTCTTCCAGGGACCCTCCCCTCCCCCGCCCGCTACACGTCTAGACAAAAACAAACGCCGGAGGATCGGACACCGCATTATCAAGGAAAACAAAAGTAACACATCATGAAAGGGAAGAACAATCGACAATCGTTGGCGATCTCATCCTCCCCCGGGGGGGGGGGGGGGGCGGGCAAACAGGAGAGAGAGAGAGAGAGAGAAGACCCGGAGGAGAGAAGATGGCCGTCTGTAATGGGGAAACGCTGTTTGGTTGATTGTCTGTTAGCTGAGTGATGCAGTGGCGGGTGTAATTACTCTGACGGGCCCGAGACAGAGACGGATACTCAGACCGGGCCTGAGTATGGGCTGTTTGTGTCTCTGAGTAGAGCCATCAGTCACTCTGCCTACGCTGGCTGGATGGTCTCCCAAAAACAACAGAAAGAGAGAGGGAGAGAGAGAGAGAGAGAGAGAGAGAAAGAGAGTGAGAGAGAGAGAAAGAGAGTGAGAGAGAGTGAGAGAGAAATAGAGTGAGAGAGGAATAGAGAGAGAGTGAGAGAGAAATAGTGAGAGAGAAATAGTGAGAGAGAGAGAGAGAGAGAGGGAGAGAGAAATAGAGAGAGAGAGTAAGAGAGAGAGAAAGAGAGAGAGAGAGAGAAAGGGAGAGAGAGAGAGATGGTAAAGGAGAGATGAGAGGAGGAGAGGCAGTCCTAAGGACGTGTCATTTGGCTGATGCAAAGATCCGCCTTTTGCGATGCCAATTAAGCATAAATATACTGTATATTCTACCCGTACAGCACTGAAACATCGGTACCACCAACACAATGTTTTTCAACTAAAGATAGTTCTCTTTCAGTCAACTTGGTTTGGCGTCTCACTAGGGGACCGTAGCTACGTACTTCACACGGCTGACCCCCGCCCCGGCCGCTTTAGAAAGGCCGCCGCAATGCACAGCCATTTCATTCTAAGTTTTCACCCTTCACTCGTTTCTTCGTAAAGCCCGTCTGCGGTGTTTTCGATACAACCCAGGTAGCTAGTTTAACTGTTCCACTGGACAGCTCGCCACTTTTATGCATCTGGTCCTGTCAGCCTTGTCTCTCCCTCTCTGAGCAGCCTTTATCTATAGCGCAGGTCTCTGAACTGTCTTTATCTCCAGCGCAGGTCTGTGTTGTCCTGCTGATTGCCCTGCGTTGACCAGGGAGACCTCGGCGGGGGGAGATAGTGCTGAGTCTTTACGCTCGACCTTGGCGCCTCCCGCTGCACAGGGACTCGCTATCCCAATCACAGGGCCAGATGTTCAACACACACCCTGAGATGATGGTGTGTGTCTGTCTGTGTGTGTGTGTGTGTGTGTGTGTGTACTGTATGTGTGTGTGTGTGTGTATGTGTGTACTGTATGTGTATATGTGTGTACTGTATGTGTTTGTGTGTGTACTGTATGTGTGTGTACTGTATGTGTGTGTGTGTGTGTACTGTATGTGTGTGTGTGTGTACTGTATGTGTGTGTGTGTACTGTATGTGTGTGTGTGTGTGTATGTGTGTGTGTGTGTGTGTGTACTGTATGTGTGTGTGAGTGTGTACTGTATGTGTGTGTGGATACTGTATGTGTATGTGTGTGTACTGTATGTGTGTGTGTGTGTGTGTGTGGGTACTGTATGTGTGTGTGTGTGTACTGTAAGTGTGTGTGTGTGTGTGTGTACTGTAGTATATGTATGTGTGTACTGTATGTGTGTGTGTGTGTGTACTGTATGTGTGTGTGTGTGTGTGTACTGTATGTGTGTGTGTGTGTGTGTGTGTACTGTATGTGTGTGTGTATGGGTGTGTGTATGTGTGTGTGTGTGTGTGTGTGTGCGTACTGTATGTGTATGTATGTGTGCCCTGTAAGAGATCAGGTTTACACTCGGAGGACTCGGCCCTGAACGTGTTTCAGGGGGTTAGATCCTCTACCACCTCCACCTCCTCCTCCTCCTCCTCCTCCACCACCTCCTCCTCCGCAGGAGAAGCAGCAGCAGCAAGACTTGGCAAGTGGAGGGCGTTCAAGGGTTATCTTAAGAGGTGCAGCGTGGTGCTCTTCTCAGGGCTCTGTCACAGGGCTTGTGTAGGGGTGGTTGGCAGGATGAAGCGGCGGAGCGTTGCAGTGGCCTTGGTCCGGTGGCTGGGTCACGGTCAGCCATGCAGAGCTCACCCGGCCTGCTCCACACCTGACTGAATAGGAGTTCAGCAAATAGGGTACGCAAGGGTGCATATCAGATATCAACATAGTAATACCATAGTACAAAAAGAAAGAAGAAAAACGAATACGACGACTGCCAACACACCGAAGGCTCTTGGCCAGAGAGTAGACTACTTTTTTCCCCTGCTGTGACTGGTGGATAGATGATTCACTTACTTAGTCGAACGCATTTGTTGTAAGTTGCTTTGGGATGAGGCGTCTGCTAAATGCCAAACATGTCAATGTAAATGAGACGTCTCCTTCATCTTCTTCAGAGGATCAGGGTGGCGTAGCGTAACCTGAGGTCTTCCTGGTGTAAACCACTCAGAAGACGAGAGGCTGCACTAGAACAGCCGTGCCTTTTTTACCTACTAAAAGAGCCGCCCTCTTTACAATGCTAAGTTGCTATTTACACACAACGACCACTAGTTGGCCACTTAAATTAGTCTGTTTCCTACACAGAAAACACAGCAAAATAGCTTTATACTAGCTTATCCTGATGTGATTTAGAAAATGTAAGGATACTGGGTGGTAGATACATATCTAGGAAAAGTCATGAAAGGAGGGTCCTGAAATGTTATAGAGTGCAAAGATATACAAATAAATTTTACTCACAAGGGTCAAATGACCCCTCATGGCTCAAGTGCTAGAGCCACACCATAGAGAAGCTGTAGACTACAGTTAGTCCCTTTCAGCACCATGGACAGCACCAGGCAGCCCACCACTCACTGTCACTACAGCTAGTCCCTTTCAGCACCATGGACAGCAGTGGGCAGACCACTGTCACTGCTACGCTGAGAATGAACACAGGCCCGCTCAAAAGGCTACAGCCAAACGTTGTTCTAGAATGTGATCGCTATCCTCTTAGCTGTTATGGATGGGGTGGCAGTTTCCCTTGGCGACCGCTAGTTGTCCTTGGCACCTCCTCCCTCCTAGTCTGGAGTGATCATGGACTAACGTGTGTTATCTGTGTGTGTTTGCTCACCTGTGTGTTTTTCGCCTTCACTCCCCTGCACTCCCAGCTCAGTAATCTATCCACGTCCCACGCTACTCCACGTAGGTTATTCCTCGGCCTTGTCTGATGGTATACAACGTTATCACAGGTAATTGAGAAGTGTTCTCCCTGTTTGTTCCTTTAGAGTTAAGTCAGTTTTTTTTTTGTGTATCCTTCTTCTATCCTCCTGTTTTGGAGACTGGGTTTTCTCCCCTTTTAGTTTCCGTGACTAAGTCCACTGTTTGTGTCTCTGCCAATTAGCGATCTCAGTTAAGAGAATTTTGATTGGTTATCTCTGCCCACCGTCTGCTCTATATCCTGCACCGCACCTGGGTCCACACCTCACACCAAACCATCACGCTTACCAGTCTTTACTGTTTTTGCTCTCCTCTCCTCTCCTCCCCCCTCCTCTCTCTCTCTCCTCTGTCCCTCTCCCTCCCCACCCCTGGCACCCAGCCATGTGGAAACTTGGCAGGGTCCTATCCTATTTGGTGTCCTGCTAAGATAGATATGTTTGCTTTTCTCCCGGCTGACAGTCCCATCACCTCAAAATACATTTAGCAACAATACAGCAGGAGTTGAACTTTCTTTCTCCCAAGTTAGTTTTGAAGTCGGTGTGTGGAGCTAGAGCTGCAATCCTCACCAATATGCTGCCAACCATCTTGCAGACTGACAGAATGTGCCCACCTGAGACACACGGCCTGCATTATGAGTACCGGGATGAGATCAGAATGTCCCGGCACATCTCTAGCACACCCCATGAATCATGTCACACGCACGCTACGGATAAACCTCTGAAATTCCTTCTCACCCCCCCCCCCCCCCCCTCACAACATTGTGCAGGTATCTACTATCTATCCTTTTCATATGATCAATTCGTCCCATGCCTGTAGCTGACCTCTAGGGTATGTTACTGTACATGTCACTTAATAATACAAGTGCTCATCCTTATCCATTTAACACTAGAACAGCCGTGTCTATTTTACCTACTATACGAGCCGCCTCGGGAGTCAAGTGACCATAGTATTTACAATGGGAACACACACAACGACCACTAGTTGGCCGTCTTGTAAATTAGCCTGCCTCCGACACAGAAGAACTGCAAAATAGCTTTATACTAGCTTATCCTGATGTGATTTAGAAAATGTAAGGATACTCGATGGTAGAACGCACATATCTAGGAAAAGTCATGAAAGGAGGGTCCTGAAATTTGATCGAGTGCAAAGAGATAACATTTATTTGACTCACAGGGTCAAATGACCCGTCCCACGGCTGTTCTAATGTTAAGTTCTCAAGCCACCAGAGATTTCTCACAGAAATATTCAAATGATTGATGTACTGCAAGAGGTAGTTTGACATTGAGTCAATGCTCACCTTCGCTTCCCAGTGCGAAAGGAAGAAATGTCAATAACAAGCAGCCAATTTGCAAAAGGAGTCCATCACCCAAAATAACCAGTCTGAGATCATGTGATCTACAGTATACGTGCAGTCCAGGAGAAGCTAAATGGCTCTCAGACAAACCATGTGCTAGCCCATTAGGAGAGCTTTACCTCCAGCTGGGAGCTACCCTTTACCCTGAGCTAGCTTCCATGCTGGGTATGAAAGTTTGAGAAATGGAAAGTTTGAGGGGGGTTTTCGATGATGAAAAGCCTGCTGTTGCCGTCGGTGGATCGGGGAGCTACAGAGTCCATTAAACCTGAACCTGCGTCGTGAGCAGAGCTGTGCAGATGGTGCACGTGACGGTCTGCCTCCCCTACCGGTGACTTCCTCCACCTTGCATGGTGGTAATGAGCGGGCGGACGGACAGATGGGCTGGTGCGGGGTCAGGGAGGAACAGTGGATGTTGACCCCCGCCCCCCCCCCCCCCCCCCCCCTACACGTGTTGGGTCTGTTTGTTTGCCTGTGACGACTGGAGCCCAGCAGCAGCCTTGCAATCATCTCTCATTACTCTTACACCTGGGGCGTACCGTGCACCCACCACCGCCTACGCCACACACACACACACACCTGCCCCAACCTATTCAACCAACCCACCCACCCACCCACACACACACACACAAACAAAGGACTAATTACCACTGAGAGTTAAATTAAGTGGCATATATAAGGTTTCTAGGACCTTATATACAGTATGTGACACATTTTTTAGGATAAATCTAATCCAACCCTCCCCAGAATCTTGAACACAGCTAATTGCTCATACAACTGAAAGGATAGCGTAGCCACCTTGGCCCCCTTTTGACATGAATTAATGTAATAGCCAGTTTAACACCTCCTCGAGAAATTCAATTTCAAGTTAATTTGTCAACCAGAAATAAAGACTTGTACACATGCTAAAGTACCTTCATTAAAGACTATGATCCGTTCCTTGCTCTCACTGAGGAAGTAGCTCGCAGAAGAGACACGAACACTCGACTATCAATTAATCATCCTGTCCCCTATTACCCAGGTTCAGGCGTCCATCGCAGGCCCCTTAATTAGACACAGACTTTTACCTCTTCTAAAATCAAGAGGAAAGAACCAATTTCCCCCCAGCTGTCGATCTTCAAGAGGAACACTACGCTAAGGCAGCCTCATTATTTTGATTAAAGCTGCCCTCATTAGGGGCTAATTGCTGCGTACAGAGGGAACACAAACAGCTCTCCACTTGGATGAAAGTCCTAGGAGTGGAGGTCGTTTCAAACGTTTACCCTGAGACTAGCACTTTGTGTGTTGTTGATTCAAACATTTTGATTTGTGATACACTATCTTCATATTAAAGAATTTGTTCATACATACATAAACTCAAGTGAACATTTGCTGTGAACAAATAGCAGTACCTCTAAGATTCAGTCTGATAGACCTTTAACATGAATTGGTGTCAATTATTAGCAAGATGTCGGTAGGGTTTATACACCAAGGGAGGGTTAGGGTTAGGGTTAGGGTTAGGGTTAGACATCTGAGGAGGGCTCAAAGTCATGCATGGAATGGAATGAGGAATGGTACAGTATAGGTTATGAGCTGTTGTTTCAGTTTGGAAAACAGTTCTCAGATAAACCTTCCTTTAGAACAAACCATGTCTTCAGGGACACTACTACGACACTTTCTCCACACGTTAAACCAGTTCCACTCCTCCTCTCTGCAGTTCATGAGCTGCTATAATAACTTGTGTTGCCAATCTACCTGACAAGGCAAACCGTCGTCTTTTCTAACATCCTTCACAGCTCTTGTCACCACCTCGCGGTGGCTTTCGTCACGGTTTGTCGTGGCCTTACATGATGAATAACAACAACACACACACACCCTATAGGTTGTCTCAAGGGGCCTCCATGCTCTCCTGCCCAGCCAAATCACAAGCAAATAGGCTAGCGCTCTCCAACTGCCACCCGACTCTCACTAAGACCTGTTCCCAGGTATCCACAGAGAATCAATACAATTGCTGTAGTCGGAGAAAGACGTTTGATACGGTGTATCCAAAAAAATATCAGCCAGAAATCCCAATAAGAAGACGACCAACTGCCGTTCCTTTTTTCTTCCAATACCTGGAGGAGGTGACATTGGTGAGCAAGGTCACTAGACTGACAATGGAATAATATCCGCTCCTATACGAAGCGTTGCCTTGTGATGTTATATTATATTGAGCAGTCTGTTTGAAAGACAGAAAGAGGGAGAGAGAGGGAGGGAGGGAGAGAGAGGGAGGGAGCAAGGGAGGGAGGGAGGGAGGGAGGGAGAAAGGGAGAGAGATAGAGAGAGAGAGGGAGGGAGGGAGAGAGAGAGAGGGGGGGAGGGAGGGAGGGAGAGAGAGAGAGAGAGGGAGGGAGGGAGAGAGAGAGAGAGTGTGTGTGCGTATCACCTCACGTCAGCACACACATAATCATAATCTGTTGCGAGGCAGCGGGCCGGGCATCCATATATACATGTTTCCTGCGTATGTTACTCCACCGGGTATGGCATAAAAATCAATGTCCCACGCAGGTAGAATGCATTATTGAAATGCGCATTGGGTAAAACGCCTCCCTCTCTCTCTCTCTGTTGTTTTCAATATTTCATAGCGACGTAGTGATGAGAAACAGAGAGAGGGGGGGCCACGCTCTGTGGGTTTCTCAACGACCCAGGCAGGTCACAGCTTACTGCCATGGTGAACAAATGACTGTGTCCTTGTCCTGTTCCTGTTTGATGGGGAGGATTTGATGCAAGCGGCGAGGTAAACATATTCTATCGAGAGAGAGAGAGAGAGAGAGAGAGAGAGAGAGAGAGAGAGAGAGAGAGAGAGAGAGAGAGAGAGAGAGAGAGAGAGAGAGAGTATGTGTTCTCCACTCACATTGTTTATATGCCTGGGCTGTTTGTCAAGGGGATGTGTGTGTGTGTGTGTGTGTGTGTGTGTGTGTGTGTGTGTATGTGTGCGTGTATGTGTGCGCGACTGCGTGTGTGTGTGTGTGTGTGTGTGTGTGTGTGTGATGAGCAAACAGTGAGATCCAATAAACAGATGAGCCGTGATCAAAGGCAGATGTGATGGTTATGATTGGGACGGTGTTGGGGTTGTGTGGAGGGGTCAATTAATGATGTTCTGTTACAGTGGGAGGGTCAAACTCATCTCCATTGTTCTCCTCACAGTGTGATCACACCGATATAGGATATAGGGCTTCTCCCACTCTGAACACCCACTCAAACAGCAGAGTGTGTGCGTGTGTGTGTGTGTATGTGTGTGTGTGTGTGTGTGTGTTAAGCCCCCTTGCTCATAACTCTTCATCACACAGCCGTGTCACAGGAGAGCGAGAGGGGACACTCAGTGGACCGATGCCCCCCCCCTCCCCCTGTCACCCCTGTCTCAACACTCAACCACCAAACAGCCTCCAATGAATATCCCTTACATCCCCCCACCTTCCCCCCACCACCCACCCATCCACCCACATGACAGGCTAAACCAGCAGTAATCCAGTTGTGGATTCTCCAAGCCCAGTCCTCTTTACACTGCACCACTAACCGCCACCCCCCCCCCCCCCCCCCCCCCCCCCCTCCTTTCTCCTTTTCCTCCCGGGGGGAATTCTCCTATGCAACATTTCTGGCTTTGCGCTTGGAAAACATGTCATGTTAAATCCATCACAGGATCTATAGGTGAACCAAGGAGGAATACCGCGAAGGAACGTCAAGCTGGAAGACAGCAAACACACACACAGTAAATACTGCAGGCTGTTCTCATGACATCTGATGTTGTGTGGATAATAACCGCTATGGGAAGGATTTGGCGATGCAAAGCTTTGCTTTTCCTTCAGTCCCTGCTTACACAGAGGCCTGCCTCCAAACTCCTTCCAATCCATCTCCTCCACATACCCTCCTTCCCAGTTCCCACTAATCAGCCCTTTGGTATTCTAACCCCAGTCTCTCACACTCCACATATTGGTGCATAAATGTCTCTGCTGCTTCCTCACATTTGCCTCAAACTTACTTACTTATAATTACATTGTTAAATATCCTATTGTGCCTCAGGAAGAAATCCATCTCCTCACATTCTATGGAGTTCCACTTCACCTTCAAGTTACAGTCTGCTCTACCAACTGAGGCACAGAGGACCACAGAGAACCACAGAGAACCACTGGGAGCAGGTATACTGATAATGTATGTATGCACTCACTGCAATGTGACTGGGTTTGGATGAAAGCGTCAGCTAAATGAAATATTCAAAATATTTAACCTGTGGCAGACCCAGATAGTGGTCCTGGTAAGAAGGTGGTCTGAGGGGTTGTGTGTACATGGGGCAGACATTAAACACCGGTCTGCTCATCTGCAGTTGCTATTGTATCCCACTATGTCCTGTTCCCCCTCCCCCTCTCCCTCCCCCAACCCTCCCACTTTACCTGCTCTGCACTGACGTGTGAAGAGGGTGACCTGGGGAAAATCATGGTAAGTCAAGGCCTGTTTAAAGGGGGAGAGGGGGGGATTCAGGCATTGTCAGCCGTTTTATTGTTATCTGTGGGAAAAGGACTTTAGGGCTCTTCTAGTCTTTCAGTCATTCTTGGAGCTCATCCTTTATGATGTCATACAAGCTTTTATCATTTACCAGCCGTTTGTCACATACCAGCGCTCACTTGTTCTCGGATTCCATTGTGCGTTTTGTCTCTTTGTTCTCTCTCTCTCTGTTTTTATACCTTTTTCCTGTAAAGCGCATTGCATTGCATCTGTGTAATGTATGAACGGTGCTATGTGTACAATAACAGCAATGGTTAAAATAACATGTATTGTACTCCTGCAAAGCCGTTTATGGTTTTAAATCTAAATCGCTTAAATTACAATGGAAGCTTGTTTTTCGGTGTGCCCTAAGTGTCGACTCTCTAAAATAAAATAGTACATTGTGTTTGCATGAAGTTAACATAATAGGTTTCGTGACCATCTTTCCCTCAAAATCCTTAATTAGAAGAAGATAATGACATTAAACATACATTTATGCTAATTTGTCACTCAATTAGTTACTTCAAGGACTGGATCTAATCAAATGAACGACCACTTTCATCAAGTGATTATGTAATTCCCGGCACTAATCTTGAGCTATAATTGTTGTGGAGGACGTAAATGAACAGACAGAGGAGTTTCTGAGTTTCAAAACATCATCAGCATAACACTTTCCATTACATGAGGGACTTTCGGCTGAAGCAAATACACACACACACACACACACACACACACACACACACACACACACGCACACACACACACACACACACACACACACAATCATGTCGACAAACAATTCAGCATGAAACTTGCATTCAATACAAAACAACATAAAGGCCTATCATCTCTCAACTCAGTGGGATCTGGGATGCTTTTGTCTCGTAATAAAAAGCGGAAAGATACCCGCCAGCCAGCCAGCCAGCCAGCCAGCCAGCTAGTCAACCAGTCAGCCAGCCAACTAGCCAACCAGTCAGCCAGCCAGCCAGCCAGCCAACCAACCAGCCAGCCAATCAGCCAATCAGCCAGCCAACCAGCTAGCCAACCTGCCAGCCAGCCAGTCAGCAAGAGCAAAAGATACACAGTTGAGTCCAGATTTGAATTCTGAGAGTGTATTTATTTAAAAACACTCACCACAAAACAGTTGGCTTTCCATCAAGTAAGTAATTACAATCATTTTACACTGCAGTGCTTTTTACACAGACCTGAAAATACTGTAGAGAGAGAGAGAGAGCCCAGAAGAACTGTCTCTCTGTGTCTGAGACACATTAATAAGACCAGGCAGCGGAGGAGGAATAACCAGATTCATCACTATCAACTGCCTGATGGGAAAACTCAAAACAGAGGGGGAAAGAGGTCCCGACAAACTGGTGATGTCTCAATCGGCGTGACCCATTTAGCACTGACGGGAAACCCAGCGGAGAAGCCGCCGTTCGGGGTGCGACACGCAACACGCAACTATCCCGGTGCCCTGGGTGAAAGTATCCCACCACTTCCCTCCAATCTGGAGGGACACACTGCCGGGCGTATCCAACTCACTTCTGAGAGGCCCCAGTTGTGGTAAAAAAAAAAAAAAAGCCATTATCTCCAGTGATTGAATTCCCCTCTGCCTGTGTGTCAGGTCTAGCTGTGATCAGGTCCTGGGGGGGTCAGACTCGTGTTGTTGACTCGAGACTGCAGGGCAGGAATTGTACACTGCGGTAGGTACACTCCTGGTCCCCAAGCGCACACATACTGTAGTACAGCCCACACCTCATCTCCTGCTCTATCAGTCCAGTTGCCGGGGCTGCTGGTGAAACTAATAAGTAGTCCCCAACCACACACATACTATAAAGCTCATCTCTCAGTCCCACTCCCGGAAGAAACCCAATTGTTGACGGATACAGAGAGTGATGGCCCTGCCGCAGTGTTATAGTCATTTTAACTACCTTTCATATACAGCTGCTGGACAACTGTTATACAGTCCTGTTCAGCTATAACTCCTGGATACTTACTGGAGACACGCTCTCTGGACAGGGGGGCGCTCTGCCCCTAGAGGCCGAAATGGGGAGTTGTTCTCTGGGTTTTTGTAATTTTTCCATTTCTAATCTCGTTTCATGTTAGTTTTTGTTTGTTACTATTTCCATGTGTAATGCTAACGAATGACGCTCTATTCACATCATAGTATATCACTTCCTTGTGAAGCACTTCATTCAACTGATGTGTCGTCATTTATAAATACAGGGTGACTAGCTGTTGACTAGCTACTGAGGAAGGTGGATGCTGAAGCACATCCGTTCTTGACCTCTGTTGCAGATGCATTAAATAATTGAACAGTATTTCGATCGAGTACAGGTTTCTGTCCTTCATAGTATAAGTTATTTTAAACCTGAAGAAGTCGGTAAGATTTTAGCGCGCCATTCCCAAACGTCACCTTCCTCTGCACAGCCATGGAAACGGCAAGGGACCCCGGACTGCACTCCACCTCCCGCTGCTGTGGACGAGATGAGACAGATGCAGTGATGGAGGCAGTGAGAGAGAGGAGGTAATAGAAGGATTGTCAAGTCTCCCGAGAGAATGAGGTGACATGTGTGAGAGTCAGCGATGTGAGAACACATGAAGAGGTCCTTGAGGTTGATGACACTCTCACACACCTAGAGACACGCTCAGGGTTAGGACCAGGAGGGAAAATGGGACACGTTCTAATGCTTTGGGCCTCATAATCGGGATTCGATGATGTAACCAGTAATGACCAGACTTTTATTTAGAAAAATGTGAATACATTTCCGCGTTGTTGAAAATCAATGACACATCGCTAGTCAACTAACACAGCTTGTTTTGTGAGCCTGCTAACAATGTAAAGTAGTGTTATAGTTAACTAGGTAGCAGTGGGGATTACTCATCGAATCCATTTCGTTGCAGTATTTTGGCCTGACTAGCGAGTGCGTGTTGTG
The DNA here is from genome assembly GCF_963989245.1 of Nansenia antarctica. NCBI lineage: Eukaryota > Metazoa > Chordata > Actinopteri > Argentiniformes > Microstomatidae > Nansenia > Nansenia antarctica. Next base: position 56,266,224 of record NC_137676.1, read on the forward strand.
ATTCTGAACAATGTTGAAACGTAGTTCCGTGTTTCAAAAGAAAAGTCTGAACATTTTGATTGGTTGCCGATTTGAGGACCAAAGCATTAGAACATGTGACAAATAGATCCCTATTGAGCTTTTAAGGGCCAAGGAAAAAGCTACCGATGGCTCATTTCTGCGTCATGTCTCTCTCAATCCACTGTGTGCTGTATGATATGACACACTGCAACAAGTACATTGAAGTAAGATGAAATAAGGATTGCACTAGTTTAGTACTTGTTGCAGGTGTTCTGTTGGCAGCTAATTTAGCTTATTTTAAGTGATATTTCCCCCATTTTATTGCTTTGTTTTCTTGTTTTTGAAAGACTTGTTGCAGTGAATTTGAAGATTGGAACTTAGTGAAAGTGTTGTCACCGCGATACGAGCACGGCAATTATTTCAAAGGATCTTAAGAATGAATAGAACCACTTGTACCTTGAGTAAGACGTGCCGACCTCTCCTGCTGGGATGTGCCTCGCTGTGCTCTCTATTATTAGCCAATTAGCCTAATTGTGTCATGTTGCTTTGAGACACTTCAGAGGCAGAGTGGGTTAGTGGGGACTGTAGGTTGAGTAGGAAGTTCATTATGATGTAATAGTCGTTGCCTAGCTACTTTCTGTTGTGATCTTCCCTGGCGAGGCTTGTCACTCGCTAGTTGGTTGACGTGTTTTGTGTTGCAGAAGGAGATCGGGAAGGAAATGAGTCGGAGACGCCTCGAGAACAGAACGAACGGAACGACATAAAAGGAAGTATCGTGAAGAAAGAGAGAGAATCTTAACCAAACAAAAAGAAAAGCGATCCGAAATGTGTCTTCGATCGTGGGTGTTCAAGGTTGGGACAAGTGAGGTTGAATCAGTGGATCAGCGTGTCTGGTGGATGTTGTTGTAGACAGGACTGTTATGGTGTCAGCTGGAGCAGACTGAATGAAGATGTTTGGGGTTGCTTTTCTTCTCTCTGAATCCCCCAAGCCTCCACTCTCTGGGTTCTGAGACTGAGGGAAAATACAGTGGATCTGTCAGCCTGGAAAAGACCACAGATACTGTCAGATCATTAGAGAGAGAGAGAGAGAGAGAGAGAGAGAGAGAGAGAGAGAGATAGAGAGAGAGAGATGGTGTGTGTGTGTGTGTGTGTGTGTGTGTGTGTGTGTGTGTGTGCATGCCTCTGTAGCACACGCACGCCTTAGCTTGCCTAGTCAGGTGGTTCTGAGAAGGAGAGAGAGAAGGAAAACAGAGAGAGAGAGAGAGAGTAAGTGGGGGTGAGCTGCAGTGAAAAAGAACAGGAGAGCAGAGGGAGGGAGAGAAAGGGAGGGAGGGAGGGAGAGAGACCGAGTGAGCGAGTAAGTGGGGGTGAGCTTCGGAGAAAAAGGGGAGGCAGGGAGGGAGGGAGAGAGAGAGAGGAGGGAGGGAGGGAGAGAGAGAGAGGGACGGAGGGAGGGAGCGAGAGAGAGAGAGAGGGAGGGAGAGAGAGAGGATGAGTGAGCAAGAGACACCAAGCAAGCAAAAGAGACTGGGGGTCAGAGAGAAATTGAGAAAAAGAGAGAGAGAGAGAGATACCGAGACAGAGCAGGATGGACACAGAACGCAGCAGCTCCACCCAGTGGCAGCGGAGGGTATTACTCCATGCACGCAGCCGGCATCCTTTACAGTCTACAGCCTGAGCAACAGTGTGTATCAGCGATGAGAGGATGTGCCTGGAGTGTATAAACACACACGCACACAAGCGCACACGCACACCCCTACAAACACACACACACACACACACACATACGCACACTCCCACAAACACACAGACACAACACGCACGCACGCACACACAC
>NC_137676.1:56273060-56275560 GCF_963989245.1 Nansenia antarctica
CGGGTGGTTTTATGACGTTTTCATGACAGACGTGTTTTAGTAGGAGAACACAGGACTCCCAGCCTTGTATAAAGGTGAGTGCGGGAATACAGTTACCTACGTCTTCAATACGAGGCATTTTCAAAAACTGAGATCAAATAAAACTGTGAGTGAATTATTCGGGTAATAATAATATTAATATTGGGTGGTAAGAATTTCGGTCGCCAAAAAACAGAAAACATCAGTTAATTGGTAAACATCTGGGAGATGAAAAGAGCTGTGGTAATGTAGCAAAAAGTTTTTAGCAAAACACAGTTGGAGGCGTTACAGTCGAGAAAAGACAGTGTTTCGGTCCAAAGCCAAAGCGAGCCAGATGTAGCTAGTGGAAACAGATGTATGTAAAGGGAAGCAGTGTAGCATGGCTAAAAACACCACTCGTTCATTTCTTCTCAGAAGTCTCACAAATGTACCTTTGTGAACAGATGCTGACACCATTTGGCGGCGAGTGGAAACATATTTTTTCTGGAGTGTCGGTGAAGAGTAGGCAGCATTTATAAAGAGTGTCTGTGAAGAGTAGGCATCATTTATGAATCCGTAAACAACTTTATTCCCAAGGCTGACACATTTACAGTCTTTGAGACAAATAAAACAAACAAGGTTAAGGACGTCGTGTTGGAATCCCTCCAATCAGGACTGTGTGAGTCACATACTAGAGTACCTGTCCACCAGGGGTAGGGGTAGGGGTAAGGGTAGGGGTAGCGGTAAGGGTAGGGGTAGGGGTAGGGGTAGGGGTAGCGGTAAGGGTAGGGGTAGGGGTAGGGGTAAGGGTAGGGGTAGGGGTAGGGGTAGCGGTAAGGGTAGGGGTAGGGGTAGGGGTAGGGGTAGGGGTAAGGGTAGGGGTAAGGGTAGGGGTAGCGGTAAGGGTAGGGGTAGGGGTAGGGGTAGGGGTAGGGGTAAGGGTAGGGGTAGGGGTAGCAGTAAGGGTAGGGGTAGGGGTAGGGGTAGGGGTAGGGGTAGGGGTAGGGGTAAGGGTAGGGGTAGGGGTAGGGGTAGGGGTAGCGGTAAGGGTAGGGGTAGGGGTAGGGGTAGGGGTAGCGGTAAGGGTAGGGGTAGTGGTAGGGGTAGGGTCAGGGTGGTGGAGGCAGAAATCAGAGGACAGGCTCAGCCTCCACTGTATTACAATGACATCTAGATGTCTAATAATAATAATAATTCATTGTATTTATATAGCGCTTTTCCGGGGCTCAAAGACGCTGACAATATGGGAAAAACAGAAACACAGAAACAAGGAACAGATAACATGAGCACATAGAACACAGAGTTAACGAACAGGCACAGGGAACAATTAACACAGCAATGTCCAGGGGGGGAGGGGGGTGGCAGGGTTAGGGGAGATGGTTAGGGGTAGGGAAGGTTGTATGCATGGGAGAACAGGGAGGTTTTGAGGTGGGATTTAAAAGTGGAGAGTGAGGATGAGTCTGAACTTCTGCCTCCACCAGCTTCCACTGCTGTCTACATTAGGGGTACTAGGCCCTGGTTCTCTATAAGGCCACACTGAGTGAAAAGGTGGACAATAATACAGTAAAAGTATATAAAAAGGTAGTAAAGTACCTATTTCCTGTTAGGGCTGTTGCACTACTGCTGTTTACAAATACCTACCTTGTACATACCATGTGTTTGCACATTGCACATACCTCCTTTGATATAGCCACTATTTATACATCTGTACTTACCATACTGTACATAGCTACCGTAACTGTACAAAGCGCATAACTGTATAAACCTCTAACTACCATACTTGCCTTACTGTACCTATCACTATCACTGTCATGTGATATTTATATATGTGATTTATATCATGTTCTATATCACTATTTGCACTCCTGGTTAGATGCTAAACTGCATTTCATTGTCTGGTGCTTTGTTGAATGGTACTTAGTTGAATCTAAAATCTATCCAATCTCGCGCCGCTCAGTCGATGCTAGTTTCCAGCCGTGACATTTGAAGAGGGGCTGATATCTGCAGCACGGGGGGAAACGTGCACTTCTCCAGTCAGTCAGTCAGTGGCATACATTGATCGAACTAAGTGGCAGAGATAAAGGAAAACAAGCGGGTCTGAGACGCGCACCCCTGATCTCCAGACACAGACTGAGAGGACCGCAACAGCTGACGACACGTGACACGAGACCCAATCACACCGCTGTCGTCCTGATGGGCCTCACGCACAGCTGACCTACGACTGACACCTTCTGACAGGTCAATCCATCATTCCCCAGGCGCATCTTTGCCACATGGCTGGGTTGCTCTTGGGAAGCGGACGAGGCGTTTCAGCCAAACTCATTAAAACCTGGAGCGTCAACTTAGCAGCAGCGGGGGAGGGGCAGAGTTATATACAGTAGGGTGACAAGCAATTAGCACCACCAGGAGGGCGTGCCAGTTGTGTGTCACCGTAGCCATGCAAGACCTCAATTAGAGCCTCTTCCAGCCACAGGTCATGGACAGTTGTTCCCTAATAGGCCCA
>NC_137676.1:56285560-56288060 GCF_963989245.1 Nansenia antarctica
GATCCCTGATCAGCTGACACGGGGGGCCGCGGCTTGACATGTTCGTGCCACCCCGGATTAGAGTTTATGTGAAAGGCGGTGCGCTGGGGATCGGCATGATAGTTGATGTGTGTGTGTGCGTGCGTGTGATAATGTGTGTACTGTGTGTTCTTGTTCTGTCTAGTAGTCATCAAATTCCCATCAACCCCCCCCCCCCCCGGTGGATTGGAGCTGACCTCAACCTCTCTCACCCTCTCTCACCCTCTCTCAACCTCTCAACCTCTCAACCTCTCAACCTCTCACCCTCTCTCAGAGAGAGAGAGGGAGAGAGAGAGAGAGAGAGAGAGAGAGAGAGAGAGAGAGAGACAGAGAGAGTTGAGGGGAGGAGAGAGAAGAGCAGTGGCAAAGAGAGCGAGAGAGGAGTGGAGAGAGAGTTGGAGAAAGGGAGAGAGCTGAGGAGAGGAGGGAGAGGAGACGAGAGGTGGGAGAGAGAGAGAGGCGGCGGGGGAGAGGAGAGAGGAGAAGTGGTGTGAGGATGAAAATTGATTTATTGCTGCGCTGATGAGGAGCGGCATGTCAGGAGACGGCAGGCGCTCCAGAGAGCCTCCTCTGCAGCAGCTCAGCAGCAGACCCCCCCCTGCTCACCATCACCGTGGCGGGGGTCTCGGCGGACCTTGGAGAGGGTAAACGTATGCAACCTTCCTAAGTTGGTACTCTGCCTTTTATTTTTAAACTCCACCAGAGGAGAGACACACACGTACGCACATACATACTCACACACACATATATACACACACACACACACACACACACACATTTCCTCATACACAGACATTCCCTCGCGCACACACACACACCATGCTCACGCAAGCACACACACAAACTAACACTAACCCACATCCACACGCACACGCCACCCACACACACCCACACACACACACCCACACACACACACACACACACACACACACACACACACACACACACACCCTCCCCTGGTCCACCGCCAGTGTGATTAGTATTCCAGTGTACCACAGTGAGGGAGGAGAGTCTGTTTAACCACGGCCCCTAATTCCCCCAGCGCATCTCAGCCCTTTACTGAGGTGGCAGGACGCACTCCCCAACCTCCTGCACTCTTCACTGGCCCATTTACTGCTCTCTCTCTCTCTCTCTCTCTCTCTCTCTCTGTCTCTCTCTCTCTCTCTCTCTGTCTCTCTCTCTCTCTCTCTCTGTCTCTCTCTCTCTCTCTCTCTCTCTCTCTGTCTCTCTCTCTCTGTCTCTCTCTCTCTCTCTCTCTCTCTCTCTCTCTCTCTGTCTCTCTGTCTCTCTATGTTTTTTTGGGGTTTATGATCGTGCCGCTGAGGGAGAGGATCAGCTACAACAGGATATGATGTGAATACTGCATCTTGCATACATATCTCCTATGATTAAATCGCTATGTGTAATGTTCCAAGTGCTTTGTTTCTTAGTTTTTTTCTCGGAGAAACTCAATGCCATGAAGATAGTTCTTCTAGAATGCTCTGAAAGCACGGGTCTGCACCAAACAGACGCGCAGTGTCGGACAATGGACGTTAGGGTTAGTTAGTAAACGCGTGCTCACACGATTCGAAGAGGCAACCACCAGAAAAAACGGTGAGTCCACTCTCCCCCAGAACCCCCCTGGGCCGCAACACCATGTTCCTACACAAACCCGAAGAAAGCGTTTTCCTAGGAACCGAAAACCAGAGTCCGTAACTGACGGTCTCCCTGATCGCTAGCGATTAAACACTGCAAGTCATTACAACCAGGAAGAAGCTTTGTTTTAGAGAGCTTGAATGTGACAGTGACATTGAATGTGACTTGAATGTGACAGCCATTAAATACCCATTCCCCTATTCAGGGGGGAACCGTATCAACAAGCCAGCGGGGTTTTAGGATCCAACTGCCACTGGCCTGCCTCTCTGCTTTGACCCCCCCACTATAGAAAGTGTATGAATATACCAGAGAACACTAGTCTCCCCCCCCATCAAAACTACATTACCATAGATATCCCTACTGTATTTCTGGAGCTGTGGGTGTCGAATTGGTGATTTAGAACCAGGCTGTTTTATACGGGGGAGGGAGGGAGGGAGGGGAGGGGGGGTGTGAGAAGCGGGGGGGGGCTCTGCCTCGGTCTGACAACAGTGCAAATTTACTGGAGCTAGTACACTGCAGAGAGGCTGGGACGAGACACAGTGCCAGCCCCAACGCCAGACCCAGTCGATTCTGCTGACAAAGAGTGGTGGGAGGGGCGGGGGGTGGAGGGGGGGGGATGGGGGGGGCTATAAGGGCTATAAGGCCGTGGATCCTGGCCAAAACCTCCCCCGCTGTAACAGTATGTGGGGTTTGGCAGAAGACCGACACACACACACACACACACACACACACATACACATACACATACACATACACACGCACGCACACACACACACATAAACACACACAGACAGACAGACACACACACACACTGAAAACTGTGTGCTCAAGAGGAAGATTTTTTTTC
>NC_137676.1:56293060-56300560 GCF_963989245.1 Nansenia antarctica
GTACGGTTAATGAGGACACAAAAGGCTCGACTTCAAACGCCCGCCTGCCACCCCAAGAAAAGAGAGAGAGAGAGAGGGGGGGGGGGTCATGTGTGTTGGGGGAGGTGGGTGTAATTTAAAGCAGACACATAAGACAGAGGAGCGTAGACAGAAGACCCTCGCTCGCAGGTCGGGGAGGGTAATGGTTATGGTGCTACTGTAGTCATGGCAATAAAACAGTCAAATCCACACATTTTGCGCCGAGTCATACTGTTTATGCGCCACTAGCGTCCTCTTTCTCTCCTGTATCGCCTCCTCTTCTCCTTCTCCTCTCATCCTCTTTATCCCACTCCCCGCTTCCCTGTCTCTTTATCCTTCTCTCTGCTCTTTTTCTCCCTCCCCCTCTCCACCTCCCCCTCCACTTCTCTCAGTTTTTTAAGATGAATGTCTCCATCTAGTGACAGGATCTTGGGCAGAGATGACACTAAAGATTCTTTCAGAGGAATATTTGCCCTATTAGCCCTCGGGGGGTAGCAGGGAGGTTAGGGTAAGGCTGGTTTAAGTGGGTCATTATTTTCTATTATTTGTCTTTTTCTTTCATCCTTTGCAGCGCTGTAAAACTAAGCTCAAATAATGACTTTACCAGGCTGAGACACTTAGCCAGGCTACAGAAGCTGACATCTGACCGATGTTATCGGATAAAGACGTGTATTCCACTAGAACACTCTGCTATGGACAGTATTCTGTCTGTCTGACCTCTCGGCTTGTGAAAGCAGTCTTACTGATTACTGACTGTACGGTGAGCCAAACAAACAAAAACAACAACAACAAAACCAATGTAGCAGTAATGGTCCTACGGTGTGTAGAGTTGTAATGGTACTAGTGTGTAGAGTTGTAATGGTACTAGTGTGTAGAGTTGTAATGGTACTAGTGTGTAGAGTTGTAGAGTTACAACGGCCTCTCATTCACCCATTCACACACACATTCACACACCAAAGGCTGCAAGCTACCATTCAAGGCGCCGGCCCACTCACTGGGAGCAATTTGGGGTTCAGTGTCTTGCCCAAGGACACTTCGACATGTGGCCAGCCGGGGCTCGAACCGCCAATCTGCCAACCTTGCGATCATTAGAAACGGCTCTACCTCCTGCGCCACAGCCGCCCCATAGCAGTACTACACTGTGTAGAGTTGTAATGGTACTAGTGTGTAGAGTTGTAATGGTACTAGTGTGTAGTGTTGTAATGGTAGTAGTGTGTAGTGTTGTAATGGTACTACTAGTGTGTAGAGTTGTAATGGTAGTAGTGTGTAGTGTTGTAATGGTACTACACTGTGTGAACTTTTTTGTTCAACAGTTTTTATTGGTTTTTCAATTGAGTTAACATCCTCACCCCAACCCTCCCCTCCCCAACCCTCCCCCCTGGCCGTTTTAGTCCAGAATTTTAATGAAAATGATTGTCCATTGGGCAGTAGCTCCTCTTAGTCAATAGAGATTCCCTTGATCTGAGTTGGGCCTAACACACCTCCCCAGGTCCGTCCCTCCGTTCCCCAGCCTCCACGGCAGGTGTTCCCGTCGGCCATCTTGTTTAATCTCAGATTCGCCTCAGTGAAAAACAGCTGAGCTTGGATGGGATGTTTATTTAAATCTGCAAACTGGGGAGAGTTGACCCTTAGTGTAATCTCCTATGACAAAACGCTAGGTTCTCTGCTGAAGGCGAGGTAATGTGATTGCATTCTAATAGAAATTAGAGTTTCGAGACACAATTTCGACTCTGTAAACTAATCACATTAAAGCACTGCTGGGGAGTCGGTTCAGAGGGAGAACTTTTTCGATTTCTACATGAATAGCTGTTGTTCCGAATGTGTGTGTGTGTGTGTGTGTGTGTGTGTGTGTGTGTGTGTGTGTGTGTGTGTGTGTGTGTGTGTGTGTGTGTGTGTGTGTGTGTGCGTGCGTGTGTGTGTGTGTGTGTGTGGGTGTGTGTGCGTGTGTGTGTGTGTGTGTGTGTGTGTGTGCGCGTGTGTGTGTGTGGGTGTGTGTGCGCCTGGGGGCATTGTTTGTGTTTGTGTGAGTGTATCTTGCATTCTGAGTGTTCATGAAACACAGCCTCGTCCTCTGATACGGAGTGTGTCTCTCCACAACCGTTTTGTTTTTCCTCCAGCGGCAGCCTCCTACGTCCAGACCTCAAACGCAGGAAGAAAACGAAGAGGATCTAGGAAGAGACACACACCCCTCCCTGGAACACACCCCTCCCTGGAACACCTCCCTCCCTGGACACTTAATTCCAAGTGGCCATTCCGCTGCAGTGGGGACACAGAACGACCGGCAGGCGGGTGGTTTAAAGCAGAGACGTGACGCACCGTTTATAAGAGGGAAAGACCCGGTCCTCGTCTCATTACTGCTCCATTAACTTTATCTGCTTTATCTGGCCCATCAGCCTCTATCTGAGGCATCGCTGGGGGACGCCAGGGCCCGGGAGGGGGAGACGGGGGGGAGAGGGAGGGGAGACGGAGGGGAGCCCGTGACTTTGGAGGGAGAGGAGGATATGTCCTTCACCCCTCTCTCTCTCTCTCTCTCTCTCTCTCTCTCTCTCACTCACACACACACACACACACACACACGGACACAGACAGACAGACAGACAGGCAAACAGACAGACAGACACACACACACGCTCGCACATGCACGCACACACACATACCCACACACACACGCACGCACACACACACACACACTACACTAGCCCCGGCTGCTCTCTCATGGTTTCCCAGCATGCACCTGGTCTGAATATTGATTTAGCAACCGCTTTGATATCCCACCGCCTGATCACCACCGCAGGCTTTAGTACGCAACCCCCCCCCCCCCCCCCCCCCCCCCGCTAGTCAGTCACCGTGACAACGATAGAGGGAGACACGGACATGCTGCGCTTGCAACGGTCACAGATGTTGAGTGTCCACAGCTGCATTACCATAACATAATATGCTATGTATGTTATATTATGTAGGCCGTATACTGTACAGGGCATGGTACATAAACCAGGACGGGGTAAGAGCTATTCACACACGTGGGTCTCTGCACACCACAAGACAGTGTTAGCCTGCTGAGGTAAAGCCGGGCTAACGTACGTCTGTCAGGTCTCAGACCTGTACTGTGTGTTCACTCATCATCATCACACCAGTGTGGCTCACCTGTGTTAAAGGTTCCATATCATGAACAACTCATTTCTTTCAGTGCATGTGCACATACAGGTGGCTCTCTGACGGGCCTATTAACACAGAAACTGTGAAATAAAACAACCCAGTGAGTTGTTTTGGTGGGCTGCCTATTTCAGAAAACATGATTCAACAAGTCATTCAGATTTACCTCACTTTCCTACGTAACAGAGGGGTCTGATTAGAATTATACCCCCCCCCCCCCTCCCCCCCATCTGAGTACCTCCGCCCACGGCCGCAGGATCCACACAATAATGTTTACGGTATTAGCTTAACGATTCACATGTGAGAAAGAAATGGTCAAACTGCAGGAATTCCTTGGCTTGGCATGGTGGTGTTACTGTGATTAGCACCCAGCAGCTAGCTGGCTCAGCCTATGAAGCTGCAGGAGCTGGCCAGTGTGTGTGTGGAGTGAAGCCCAGGCTAATACCACCCTGCTGATCCACAGACACACTCAGCGGTACTGTAATACTAGGACGAGCTACTGCAGCTCTGTTGCAGTTCTAGTATGAATATGAACACTGTCAACAGTCTCTCCTGTTTCTGTCATATAATCTGGCATTGTATTAGGAACACTGAGACTCGCTAGCTAAATGTGGCTTTTTGACCCGGGCGGGATTTTATACTGTACTACCTTATACTTATACTGTGAAGTTTCTTGACTTCAAAATATCGTTTTTTTTTCACTTTTTGGTTAGTTTTTTCCCTTAGTATGATAATGGTAGTATAGTATGATATAAGTAACTATCATACTAAGGAAAGAAATGTAGTGATAGTTACTTATATCGTACTATACTAGGGAAAACTAGGATATAAAGGGAAACCTAAGATATAGAGGGAAACCTCTATCATATTCATTCATAAAAAACCTAGGATATAAAGAGAAGCCTAGGACAGTGAAACCTAGGATATAAAGGGAAACCTAGGATATAAAGGGACACAAGGTCCACTCATCAGTAAGACGTTCTGTGTGATGAGTTTCTTCTTCAATAATTGATTGCATGAATTAACTGTAACCAGGGTATCAAGATGACACTGCCGAAAAGCCGCAACCGATTGTGGAGTGGGCCGTGGGGTGGGGTGCTACAGACACAGAAACAGCCCGTGGAGAGCAGGACTGATGAAGGGTCATAGAGGCATAGAGGCTACAATGCCTTTACATTACAACCTGAGAGGGATTTTCAGCAAAACAATTCAAAGCCCTAAAAACCCCTAACCCCAGAGTCCTGTATTAACTTGTTGAAAAACAGTATAATATGGGACCTTTAAACACTGAAACACGCACACACACGCACAGGCAGGCACACACACGCACACACACACACGCACACACACACACACACACACACACACACACACACACCTTGGAGCAGGCGGGCCAGTCCTTGAGACAAGCAAACACGTATCGTGTGCTCATTGGAATGCAGACATTTCCCACCGCCTCCAGATCATAGATCAATGGAGCGTGAAGCGCGGTGCTCAGACGGTTCTGTTATTCCAACACAACGCTCTCCCTCCCAGAGACAATATGGCCAACATGAACCTTCTGTCACACTGACCCTTCAACAATACAATAGGCTTGCAGCAAATCATCTGCTAATGAGGACTTTACTGAAGGGGAAGAGTATGTGTGGGTGTGGGTGTGTGTGTGTGTGTGTGTGTGTGTGTGTGTGTGTGTGTGTGTGTGTGTGTGTGTGTGTGTGTGTGTATGTATAGAGAGAGACTGTGTGAGTGAGTGAGTGTGTGTGTGTGTGTGTGTGTGTGTGTGTGTGTGTGTGTGTGTGCATGCATGCGTGCGCATGTGTGAGAGAGTGTGTTTGTGTGTGTGTGTGTGTGTGTGTGTGTGTGTGTGTGTGTGTGAGGGGGGGGTTATCTGTATGTAATCACTGCACCCAGGCCTTTCATGCTTGCACCTGTGGGGCTAATTAAGGGAATGATGTTACTTTGATCATGAGGGGTTGGATACTGGATACCAAACCAACGAGGGGGAGGGTTCTCTACCGGAGGATCAGGTTCACACACCAGGGGAGGAGAGGGAGAAAGGTTGCTAGGGCATTCAGATAACGGACAGAACGTTTTATGGAAATGTAGAAGATCTCTAGAATCTCCCCCAAAAAGTAATGGGACGGATTTATCAAACGTCCAAATTAGGCACTCATATCATGATTAGGATTTGGTTGACAATCCTTTGCATGCAATAACTGCCTGGATTATGCGACCCATTGACCACACCATCAATGAAGGCAAGAGAGCCTGTTAAGCCATACACAGTTGAAGCCATACATGCCCCAGCCATAACACCCTTTTTCACAGACCATATTTCACCATAAACACCATATTTCACAGACCAGGCGGTATGCAGTTCCTTTTTCTAAAATATAGTAGAAAGTATTTCCAGAAGAGTGGAAGCTGTTATAGCAGCAAAGGTGGGACCAACTCCATATGAATGCCCATGGTTTTGGAATGAGAAGTTCAACAAGCACATATGGGTGTGATGTTCGGGTGTCCCAACACTTTTGTCCATATAAAGTATGTGACAGAACACACTTATTGAACCAGATACACCTGTCAAGCCAATTGTCCCCTCAGTTTTGGGTACCCTGAAATAGAGGGCTATAAATAAAAAGTGTTGAGAATGGTGAAACCAATATGCGCACAAACACCATCAAATAAAAATGGATAATCTCTACTTTAACCTCACCACCTTACTTAGGAATGTTTCATATAGTCGATATCACAACTTCTTCTTCATATTAATGTAACAGGAGTATTTCCAGTGACGTTGTGAAGTCATGCTCTACCAATAGTATCCGTAGCTGATTTCAGGGCTTTAGCTTAGAGGGACGGTTCAGCCTATGTTAGAGGATCCCAACGGACTCCCAAAGTTAGCATCGTTAAAATGACATGCCAAAATCTCCTAAGAGAAACTTCAAACAAAGCTTAATTATGAGTTAGGCTACACTTGAAAGTATGTTATTTTTCATTGATTCTTGAGGAATACAGTACCTATAATACCTCATTGAAGAATATAAAGCCTATAATAGCCTAATTGAAGCTTATGCCAACTGTCTTACCCCATCGAACCCAAAAAACTAAAAACTAACCCTAACCCCATGTTTGAATCAATTGTTGTAAACAATGCCATTGTAAACAAACTCTTGTATAGCTTCAAAACATGGTTACAAAATATAATTGTTATCTCATGGACAGTCAGTCCTTGTATTCGTAGCTCTGTCTATGAATGAGAGAGTGGCAGGGTACCACAGCCTCATTCACTGTGCCAGTGTGTGTGTGTGTGTGTGTGTGTGTGTGTGTGTGTGTGTGTGTGTGTGTGTGTGTGTGTGTGTGTGTGTGTGTGTGTGCACGTATACTATAAGTGCTTGGCCTGACCCAAATCTATACAAGCGGCCTGTTTGATGATTGTTTCAATGAATCCCTAAAATGCTTACAACCGTCTTTCCTTACCATAACTCAAACATACAAGGTTGTGTCACCTCATACAGTAGCTGGGAAATAACTAGGATTTCAAAACCAGCAACAGTTCATCCGCAGCATCTTCTCTCTATGAATATGAGAGTATTTACACCAGCCTCAAATGTATGCCAAAATAAGTGACAAACGATTTTGGATTGCAGCTTTAGAGTGTACTGTACATGCATGTGTGTGTGTGTGTGTGTGTGTGTGTGTGTGTGTGTGTGTGTGTGTGTGTGTGTGTGTGTGTGTGTGTGTGTGTGTGGTTTACCCAGATTGACCTCCTCCTCCACCACTCTGAGGACAGAGGCAGGGCAGTGAAGGATAGCGAAGGGTGGGATGTGATGAACACATTGGAGGGATGGAGAATCACACCTGGTGCTCATGTTTGTGTTAGGAGTTCAAAAAGGTGGGGGAACATGAACTGTAAAACGAAAGGTAATTCACACACTTATCGTGATGAAATGAGCTGCAGGTAAGTCTGTTGGTAGTCTAGCACCTCTGGCCACTGAGGAGAAATGCAGTTTGAAGTTCAAAACAATAATAATAATAATAATAATGGTCTATAAAGCTCTTGAGGGTAAGGCCCCCTCCTACCTAGCAGACCTCCTCGCCCCCTATACCAACGTCAGGGCCCTCACATCTGCTGATAAGGGTCTCCTAACCACCCGTAAGTTCAACCGCAAGTCTAGGGTGGGGCGTGCTTGTGCTGTTGCTGACCTCTGGAACAGCATTCTCATCAAATTTGCCCCCTCCATCGAGTCCTTGAAATCTAAGCTCAAAACTCACTTGTATTCCTTAGCGTTCCCTGACTCACTCTGACTCCTGCCTTGTTTGTTTTGA
>NC_137676.1:56305560-56315560 GCF_963989245.1 Nansenia antarctica
CGGGGAGAGGCGGTGAGGAATCTCATTTGAAAAAGCAAGGGGAAGCGTAGCCTTGTAAACAAAATTCTATTTCACATTGTTAAAAGGTAATTTGTCTCCATCTTAGCTGGCAGAGCCTTCATAAATAAAACAGTACGCATTTCAGGTGAGCGCTCTCGCTCTCTCTCGCTCTCTCTCGCTCTCTCTCGCTCTCTCTTCCTTTTTCCTCAGCCTTTTCTCCACTTTTGCTTTGTTTGCTCTCCTGCTTGCATGCAAATGGGAAAGAGAGCCGAAAAAGCGGAGAGAAAGAAGATGAAAGAAAGAAAAACAGATAAAGGGTAAAGCTGAGAGCTACTGAGACCTCTCTTGGCTCTCTGGGCATATAAGCACTCATCTGTTCAACGGACATGCATGTAGAGCATATCACTCCATCACCGCATCTCCTACTGAGGCCAAAACCACCAAGGGTTGTGTTCTCTCAAACTGCAAGTGGAAGATGTGCGTTAATGAGGTTGAAAATAACTAGCCTCCACGGACCATGTAGTGTACGTAGCTCCTTATCACTCCATGTGGTTTGGCTAATGGAGCTAGGCTACAGTAGCTCTGGCTAGCGGCAACACGTGTGTGTTTGTATGTGTGTGAGAGAGAGAGAGAGAGAGAGAGAGAGAGAGAAAGAGAGAGAGATAGAGAGACAGTGAGAAAGAGATAGCGAGAGAGAGAAAGAAATAGAGAGTGTGTTTGTGTGAGAGAGAGAGATAGAGACAGTGAGAAAGAGATAGCGAGAGAGAGAAAGAAATAGAGAGTGTGTTTGTGTGAGAGAGAGAGAGAGAGAGAGAGAGAGAGAGAGAGAAAGAGAGAGAGATTACCCTGAGTCAACAACATATCAATCATTGTGTAGAGGGTAACATGCCAAGTGTCCTATATCTCCTCGGTTTGACATCCCCAATACACCTCTGTAAACCCTGCTCTCCTGACTTGACGTGGTACGAAAGAAAAATGGCAGAGTTGGACCAGGATTTCATTCAGCATTATTCTAGTCGTCTTTTCTTTTTCATATCTCGCCCATCTCAGATCTTCTATTCAGCGCAGTGGGTTTCGCCACACTGCAGCGAGCCCATTACCCCATGACCCAGGCCTTGCCTTCCCTCTGACAGACTGAAGGAAAGGGCTTTTTTCCACGGTTTCTCCCTCCACTTGTTGTTTTGTTTGCTCTCCTGCTTGCATGCAAATCAGAACAAGAGAGTGGAGAAGTGGAGAGGAGATAAAAGAAGAAGAAGAAGAAAATAAAAAACAGATAAAGGTAGAGCTAGGAGCTACTGTGACCTCACTCCAGTCTCTGGGCATACAAGCACTGATTGGTACAATGGAAATGCACGTAGCGAATCTCATTCTATCACCGCTAACATCTCTCAGACTCAGGAAGTACAGGATCCTCAGGTCCCGTACAAGCAGGCTGCAGAGCAATCACTCTGATAAACAATCCCCCCCTCCATACACCCTGCTGAACTATTACCCCCCCCCCCCCCCTTGACTCTCAGTATCCCCCCCCACCTTGGGATACTATGGCTAGGACAGTGAAAATGACAATAGTATGATGACAATGTCAATACTTTGATGGCTGCACATCCCTGGTTAATGTGATCACTCTATAACCTTTGCGCTACTGATGTTTACATTACTACCTTTGCCCATGCTGTTTATTGTATATTGCACATGTCTCCTGAGATTTATTTTATACTTCTGCACATTAGATACTGTACAGAAACTACCTCACTGCACTAGTTACCTAGTAACTGTACATAGCTCATAACTGTATAACTGTATATAGCCCTTAACTGTATATACCTCTCTATAACTCTACCTCTGCACATACTGTATATTGTATATTGCGCGTCTCCTGAGATAGTTTATTTTATACTTCTGCACATTAGATACTGTACATAAACGACTAGCTACCTAACTGTACATAGCTCATAACTGTATATAGCCCATAACTGTAACACTACTCTCTATAACACTACCTCTGCACATACTGTATATTGCATAGTTACCTATCACTACCATTCTTGTTCTATCGATGTTGTGCCCTTGTCATTATTTGCACTTTTGGTTAGATACTAAAGTGCATTTCGTTGTCTAGTTCTTGTACTCTGCGATGACAATGACTCATTTAATCTAATCTGATCTAATCTCCTACTGAGGCCCAAAACAACCAATCATGTTGTTCTCAACGAGACAATGAGAGGAGATAACGAGCCTCCTCGGACCGTGTAGCGTACTTAGCTCCTATCATCATACCATGTGGTCCGGCTGGTAGAGTTATGCCACAGTGGCTAGTTTCTAGCGCCAGTGCGACAGTTGTCATAGCAATTAGGACACATCAGTGCAGTGTTCTCTGGCAGGCAGCCTCCTGGTATATTGAGGAATATGAAACATAAAACATATGACATCCGGATTTGGCTGAGTCGTTGAGCATGTACTGTAATCAGGCCTCTCTGCTGCCTCAAAAGAGACTCTTCTTGGACTTGAATGTGTGATTTCCCGCGTCTGCGTGTCCTGTAAGCCCCGCGTCTGCACTGGAAACCGTGTGTCTCTGCCCATGAGACTTCTCATGCTGATGGCCGTGTGTGTGTGTGTGTGTGTGTGTGTGTGTGTGTGTCTCATGCTGACGGCCGTTCATCCAGAGAGAGACACGGACACGTTCCCGGTGGCTTGTTGTTGACAGGTTGAGTGCGAGTCGCGCCGTCTTCTCACCCTCGTCAGACCCACGCTAATTAAAAGTGTCAATTAGTTCCACGTACGTTTTGCAGAAAGGTACGAACGTAGGAAAGAGTAACGTCCTGGCAGATGAGAACTCATTAGAGGTGCGTTTCGTCATTTTGCATTTTTTTGGGCTCAACGACAACGGACGTTGATCAGTTTGGATGTGTGAGAGTGTCGGTGGACACGCTGCCTCAGGACACAGAGACTCAGAGAGGCAGATGACCTGACGCAACCCCCCCCCCCCCCCCGCCTGCCCCCCCGCCCTTAGAGAAGAGAGTCATTAACGTCTTGCACAAGGTTAACCCACAATCCCCGGCATATTTCACGCGCCCCTCGCACGCCGTCGGACCTTCCCGGAGGCTGAGCAGCATTCACTGGGTGCTCGTGCGCGGGGGGGGGGGGGGGGGGAGGGTGGTGGGGTGATTTAAGGGAGCCTCGAGAGTTAATGTAGCATTCAAATGAGAGACTGCCAGAGAGAGGAGGGTCAAACGACAAAGGGTCCGCCTTCAATCATCACCAGTGCCCCCGGGGTTCACATGCAAATTCAATTAAGCAGATTTACCTGGGTAATACGAGTGTGATGGCCGCCGGTGGCCACCTCTAGTCCTCGTTTAATGACTGTTTGTCAACACAAGTGTACGACTCGAGTACCGCTCGTAGCTGCAGCGCCGAGAGTGGAATTGAAAGGCGATGCTTTATTACAGCACCTTACAAAGGAGCGCACAACGCACTCTGTGATTCAGCAAACTGGAGGCATCGATGGTACCTGTGAGAGGATTCGACCTTGTAGTAGCAGCTATTCTGTGATTGTATTTGCCCATGGGAATTAAATGAATAGTGTATGAATACTGCCATGAAAGTTTGATGGCATTGAGTCCTGAGGCGAACTGAACTGGAGCTTGTCATTCAGTTGACTGATCTAGTGTATACAATGATGGTGAACACGTGCACACACACACACACACACACACACACAAAAATGAATGCACGCACGCACTGACACACACACACACACACACACACACACACAAACACACGTACGCACACACCCACACGCACACACAAATACACACACATACACACACACACACACGCACACACACACACACACACACACACACACACACACACACACCCCAGAGACTACAGTCTGTCAGTAGCGCATCATCGGGCCTCTTCCACCTTAGACAGTCAAATACGTGAGAGAAGACGGACGATTGGCTGTTACCAAACACAGAAACGGCAGGCTCACAAAGAGCCTCTGAGTATCCCCGTCCATCCGTCCGTCCGTCCAGCTCGCCACTGGAGACGACTCTGATGTGAAACATGACAGCGTCTTTGGGAGGGCGCTGGTTTTCTAAGAGAGCGAACGACTCCATCGCAGGTTGGCAGTGACGACTGACGAGCGGCCCTGCGCAGCCCTTAACAGACTTCCTCCGAAGATGAACGACAGCGCCTCGACAACCGACGTCTCCCAGGGAACAGCTGAGGCTCACACACGGGGAGGAGAGAGGGATGAGAGGGGGAGAAACCTACGCAACGGCCAAAAACAGGTAGAACTATCAAACTGCGCGGGAGACAGGAACAGTGGCCAAATTAAAAATTAAAAGACTTTCATGATGATAACCCTTGATGAATACGCTGTGTTTGTCTGTGTGTGTGTGTGTGTGGGGGGGGGGGGCGACTCGTATGACAGACACACGCTCGACACTTCCAAGACAACCGCCGCCACCCCCGGCTGAGGTCAGAGGGGCGCCTGGGTGAATGACGCGGTGTCAGTTTTCATCGCCGTGGCGCTTCTTCGTACGCCGACCGTCGACAGAGAGTTTAGTCTCTGCTCCGCCGCTGCCTGAGCCTCTTGTACGCCGTCAACGGAGCGAGACGAAGAACACCTCCGCCGTGTCGACCGGCGAGGAAAAAACAAAGGCGCCATCTCCCTGAGTCCCTGTACTGTATGTATTCCCCCCGCGATCCTCCTGTGTATTTAGGACTTACGTCTTATCAAGCCCTTCCCTAAGCTGCGTGGAGTCTGTTGACGCATGGACAGATAAAAGAAGGGGAGGAGGAGAAGGGGGAGGAGGAGGGGAGGATTAGGAGAGAAAGGGAGGAGACGAGAAAGAAAAAAAAGAGAAACGGGAAAGTTCCCGTGATTTGGCGAGCTGATTTGAAAGTGTAATCAAGAAGCAGCTCTGTCTGTGTGTTTTAAGGCGCTGACACTCCGCCTCTAATCTGACAGCGGCCGACGCAGGTAAGTACTTTAAGTAAAAAGAGAAAATATCTTCTTCTTTTTTTTTTTTTTTTACCGGCGCCAATCGCAGGAGGAGTGCACCTGAGAGGTGTCAATCACGCTAACGCGTCGCGTTCGATTAGATCTCGCCAGACGTCAATCACGCGGCAGCGCAACTGGAAGCGCAACGGTATTCTCCACAGGATTAAGCTCCTGGTAAATTGGCTGCTCTGAGCAGAATGAACTGTGGTGCGGAGAGGGGCGGGGGGGGGGGAATAAAGTGAGCAAAAGAAAGGAGAGGAGGGGAGAAGAGAGGGAGGTGGGAGGGAGGGAGGAGGAGAATAATGGGGCCTGCTGGAGGAGGAAAAAAAAAACTAATGTGCGACGCTGTGTTTAAGTATGAGAATTACATCCCTGGTTGGGTGAAATGGGGGGGAACTTGAGGGACGCGTCCACTGAGGCGTAATTAAACGCACTGTGAAACTTTAAATCAGCTAAATAAATTGCTTTTCTCAATTATGTTTCCCCTCCTCCTCTCCTCGCTCCTATTTGTTTGTACAGCATGCACCAAGTCTTCAAAACAGAGCCTTTTATTTTTCGGGTTTGAAGTCAAAACACTTTTAACTGTAGATATGACACCGACAAGTGCTTAAAGTGAAGCTAAAAAAAAGAGACATTCATTGCAGGAAAGGTCCTATAAAAAGCAATAATGCTTGTTTCAGTTCGTTCTTGGTCAGAAAAGTAATATCAACTTCATTTGGGAAGATAAACAGACCCAGCAGCAACAGCACCTATTGGAACAAATGATGTTTTGGGTGGCAATTCCAATATAAAGAGTACTCTTTCCAACTGCCAAACCACTCATATCTTATTTGGTGGCTTGGAGTAGAAAAAACAAGCATAGTAGACCAGGGGCCGGTGCTCACAGCTACACATTTCTGAATTGCAAATTAACTGTGGAAAGGTACTGAAAGCTAACCCCTGGCCCTCAATGGATTCTCCAACCTGGAGTTTGTCAAACGTAAAGTGAATGTTAATGCCTTCGCCTCCCTGGGTTCACCGAGGGACCTACGTGAGGATAACTCTTGGTTTGGGGGCTTTAACCTCGTATTTGTGGAGTAGACCGTAGTTACTCCCCATGACTGTTTTATAAGGAATATAGATCCAAATATCCCATTAGCCAGGGAGCTACTGCACAGCACCTTCTCTGAGCACAGGCCTGGGCTTATCCAGCTCCATGTCACATGATACTAATGATTAGCACTCCACTTTACCCAAGGACAAAACAGTCATAAAGTGTACTGTATTGCACCCTGCACAGAGTGCAACGACTGCGTTTCATCATGAGGAATAAGTGTGTCAGAGAATGATGAAGAACGTGTTACATCTAATGTGTACACCTGCTGCCGGGAGAGAGCGGCCGGGAATCTGGTGATTTCTTTTTCATTTTCACTAATGGACCAAAGCAATGAATCACATATTTTTGTAACGAGCCACACTCCAGACCTACAAATGATACAATGACCAAAAAGCAGTTGCCTTTTTTTTTTTTAAATGCAATGTCGATTTCCCCCCTGTGTATTGAGGGTCTGTGTATTGTCCACAGAGCTGTTAGCTACTGTAGTATATTTGTATAGTGAGATATCAATAAAAAATATGTTACATAAACGGGCCCAAGATGTTACATAAACCACACTGAGCCTCGGGAGAAAGGCTAGAGACGGATTGGACAGCTAAAGAGAGTGTGATGTACGGTCCACAGTCATTCTGTTAATAGATAATTGCCATTTCAAACCGCCAAGTCATTCAGACAGCGCCTCAACAGCTGCTATTTTAATGATCCCCAAAACGAATTTCTTCTTCCCAACAAATGGTGTTTTCACAAAAGTCTGTAGTTGAAAGGGACAAGGCTGTTGGTTGAGTTTAAAACTGGCATAGATGTCGAGGAGGAGGAGGACGAGGAGGAGGAGGAGGAGGAGGTGGGTGGAAGTTCCTTTAAAAAGCTGCTTTGAGATGAATTTGAGATCTGAGTCTCTACCTTAAAAAAGGATCCAATCAAAATGGATTAGAGCTGCTGCTTGTCTGGGGGCTGTGGAAACGTTAGTTTTAGGAGTGAGACTCATTTTCAGTTTTTTGTGTGTAACGCAATTAGAACCATCTGTGTTTCAGTTCAGTCGGACTACTGTTAATCCCTAAACACTTTACTGTCTCTCTCGCTCTCTCCTCCCCCCTCTCCCCCCCTGCCTCCCCTCCCTCCACCGTCTGTTCAGAACCAGTAGCCCACCCCGCCTTGTGGCGATGTTCTTCCTGAGATCTGGGCTTCGCCAGGCGCCGTCGTTGTCTTTCACACCTAGCAGCTAACGGGTGTTTCTCTTTTTTTCCCCTCGTTCTATTCATAATTATTTTAAAGGGAGGGAGGGAGAGGGACATCAAAGGCCTGGAAGGAGTCGTCGCTTCAAAGTGGCACGTCTCCAGTCTCTCGCCCCCCCCAACCCTGCCCCAACCCCCCGCCCCCCCCGCCCCGCCCCCCCAACCCCCGCCCCAACACTCGTTCCAAACAAATATAATCTAATGAATTGCTAAGGAGAGATGGAGGAGCAGGCAGGAAATAACTAGCATTAATATTCATTCCCCCCCACCCCACCCCATCACCTCACCCTTCTAGTCTCACTGGAAGACTCTCTAATGGACATACATTTGTCAGGTTATTTAATGTAATTTCCCCGAGGGGTAGGGTGTGTGTGTGTGTGTGTGTGTGTGTGTGTGTGTGTGTGTGTGTGTGTGTGCGTGCGTGTGCGCATGCGTGTGCATGCATGCATGCAAGTGTGCATACGTGCGTGTGTCGACAGGGAAGATTGCTGCGGTCAAAGAACAGGGAAAAGATGTGTAGCATTTGAAGGTCTACAGCACAGTTTATGATTTCCCCATTCAGATTGATGTGACTTGTCCTCTTCCCATCTCCTACTGACAATGAACACAATGAAATGATCCTGTCTACTTCACCACTAGATCATTATCAAACACTGAAACCACCTTGAAATGAAATGATCAATCAAATGTTAACTCCTACCTAACTATACGCTCTACGTTCATAAGATGTTAACTCAGTGTTAATCAATCAGTCCATGCATCACCTTTATTCTCTACGCCATGTGCCGGGCTTGTTTGGTTAGGTTTCTTATTGTGATGAAATGCTCATCTTCTCTCTAACAACTGCGTTCTACTGCAGTAGAGTGTGTATGGGGGGGTGCGTACGTGTGTGTGTGTTAGTGTGAGTTTGTGTGTGAAAAGCTGATGATCTATGATGTCTGTGTGATTTCCAGTAATGTGTGAAATTGGGAAGTTGGCAAAAAGACAGCCCGCTTTTCCCTAGAGAGCATTGGGAAGTTCGCTAAAAAGATGAACAACATCAACACCTGAAGATTAACTAGGCTAAATGAAATGATATTCTGCTATAAGACGTACGTAGAAAACTAACACTACTAACTTTTCACCAAAGAACGAGAGCAATCTTTATTTGTCAAATAGTATTTTTTTCAAAATACTTTTCAAAATACTTTTGAGCTTGATTGAGTTTGCCTGGCACAATGGAACCAATGGAATAGTTGCTACAGAAACCATACCCACCTGGCCCTCCAGACAACCTCAATCAAATGCTCCAAGTATTACACACGTGTGTGTGTGTGTGTGTGTGTGTGTGTGTGTGTGTGTGTGTGTGTGTGTGTGTGTTTATGTGTGTATGTGTGTGTGAGAGTGTGTGTGTGAGTGTGTGTATGTGTGTGTGTGTGTGTGTGAGTATGTGTATGTGTGTGTGAGAGTGTGTGTGTGAGTGTGTGTGTGTGTGTGTGTGTGTGTGTGTGTGTGTGAGTGTGTGTGAGTGTGTGTGTGTGTGAGTGTGTGTGAGTGTGTGTGCGTGTGTGTGTGTGAGTGTGTGTGAGTGTGTGTGAGTGTGTGTGTTGTACAAAATCAGTCCCCCCTCTGCTCCATCAGTGCGGTGCCAGCACGCCTGCCGTGTACAGTGCAAATAGAAATGCTAATAGATGCATGGAAGTGTGTGTGTTGCATCATGGACGTCCCCACAGCCGTGAGCGACGCTTCAGCTCTCCTCTAACAGCCACAGGGCTCGGCCGAGCCTGAACACCACTGAGATTATTCAACACCGCACCTCCGCCAAGGTGTACTTCTGTCTGCAGGCACCAGAAGGCGCACGGATGAAAGCTTTTTACAGTACGACATTAAGCAGCCGTAGAGTGATCAGAAAATCGGGACGGCTTGCACTTGACTGAGAGCAGGCAAGAGACATTGTGTTGTACTGTGGGTTTAAGTTGTTGTCAAAGCGTGAGGTTTTCCCTGCGTTGGTTGCCTCTTGCAAAGCGGATCTATGGATCAATGAAAGTGAGCAATCAAGCTGACATGCTGTTATTCATATTACTCCGTAGGCTATAATACATAAAACTCACAGATGTTGATCTGTAAACAAATTATATTTTCACGGTCTTTACTGCCCGTATCCAGTAAGTCATTTGTAAGTTGCCTACAGTTACTGTACATATTTCTTACCAATTTTATTTCCCACCCTCCAGCGTATGATGTATCATAGTTTGGGAATGGCGCGCTCAACTTGATATTGAAAACGTGTTCAGGTGCAGGGTTAAAAGATTTAATTCACGAAGGAACAAACACACACACTTTAGTCAGTTTATGTACTGAAAGGTCCGTGTGGATTGTTGAAAAAAAAATAAAGATCAACAAGATCAACAACTGAAGATGAACTAATATAAAATGATATTATGCTATTAGACGCAAGTAGAAAACTAAGACTTCTAACTTTTCACCAAAGAACGATGAATGTGTATATGTGTGTGTGTGTGTGTGTGTGTGTGTGTGTGTGTGTGTGTGTGTGTGTGTGTGTGTGTGTGTGTGTGTGTGTGTGTATGTGCGTGAGAGTGTGTGTGTGTGAGTGTGTGTAGGGTTAAAAGATTTCATTCATGAAGGAAAGAACACACACTTTAGTCAGTTTATGTACTGAAA